>NW_015114068.1:55716-76826 GCF_001443285.1 Poecilia latipinna | reverse complement strand
CCCACCCCCTGCTGCCGCTCGTTTAAAATGCTCCCAAACGTGCGGCCGGTGGTCAGTGCAGGTTCGCCATTAATCACTAGGGTGTGTTGTCATAAGGGAGAGGGGGGGTGAGGGGGGGAGTAAGTGAGGCGGTCGGGAAGCAGGTGGGAGGGTGTGATACAGGGAGGGCGAGGGGGACAGATGAATGAATGCAGTGTAGTGTCTTCAAGCAGTGGGCTGAAGCAGCTTCAGTGGCTGTTTTTTCCACAGTGACGCCTCCATAGACACACATAGCACTGCTTGGCTGGAACGAGTCGTAGTTGGAAGACAATTTAAATTTGAATGACTTTGTTTGAAAGGGTTTTTGAAAACACCATAAAAAAAAGGACAGAATCGACAGAGTTTAAGAAAGAGTCTAAGTTTTGTTGCAGTCCACCCGAGTCAGAAACCTAACTGTGCGGCTTCGGCATGCAAAGCTGAAGGCGTGGATCTTTGCTTGTGTTTGTGTATGTTGATCCATAGATCCATAGGGCATCGATAATACTTCCCAATGTTCCTAGTGCTTTATGGAGTCCTCAGACTTCTCCTATCTCTACTTAAGTTCAGCATAAACTTGACAAACGCATCCGCGGAAAACTTTTTTCCTCCACCGTTTTTTTTTTTTTTCTCTCCCCCCTATCTGATCCCATCCCGATAAGAACTAAAGCTGTTTATGAGATTTAGAGAAGAAAAGAGAGAAAAACAGGAAAAAAAAAAAAAAACTGAGAATGAGAGAGGATTAAAAAAGATTTAGAGAAGAAGTCCGACATATTCCTATCCCAAAACAGGCCGCGTGGAACGAAGTAATCCAGGATTTTTTGGTGTGTGTGTGGGTTTTATTTTTTCCTAAAAGGCTTTTGGATTTGAAGCGGCTGTTGCATTACAAGGCATGTATCTCAGCAGATTGTACACATGACCTTGTTGTCCTGCTGTTCATATTGGTGGTGGTGGCTGAGTGGACAAGATACGAAAGAAAACGAGCAAAAGAAAAACAGACGAAGAGATGCTTGCTTTTGCGTTTGAACATCTACAAAATAAATACTGGATGTTGCTCAAAATACCTTTTCGGTTTGGGTGCTTTCACCACTGAATATTTAAAAAAGCTTCGGGAACAAGTCCTTTCGCACCCTCTCAAGTTGCACAGCGAGAGCCGTCCAGCTGGCTTGCGTATCTTTCTCCTCCTGCGGGATAACTGACTCTTCTCCCCGTTGATATCATCACCATGAGGTGTCATCTTCTTCTTCTTCTTCTTCCAAAAGCAGCTCATTTGACAAAATGTGTTTTCTCTACGGTTGTCTTTGCAGTTAAGTTATACCAGAATCTTAAATAGTCTAGATTTTATCAGAGGAAAGAGGATTACCAGTTTTTACCAAAGACATTTATAGATAATTTCAGTTACTTCTTGCAACTTCAGCAAGCGACTGCTCCTTTGTTTCATCTGCTCAGCAATATGTGTTGAAACAAATTGGTGTGCAGTTCTGAAGTGAAACTAAAAAAATGGCACATACTTTTCACTTTTACTGTACAAAACAATGTCAAAGAATGCAACAGGTAGTTTTAGAGGATATTTGCTGTGCCGGCTGCATGCTGGTTTATGACAAACTACAAACCCCGTTACGGCCATGTTGAGGACTGAGGCCTCCGTGCTTGGGTTGCATGCTCTATCCCAGCTGCACCACTGCTGTGCCCAATGTTGGTGCATTTCTGAAGAGGACAATCTGTTCCTGAAAAGGTGTCCCTGTTACTCTTCTGATTCATGTGTTTTAGTGAACCACCTGACAAAGAGGCAGAATGAAGTGCCATTTTAAGAACAGACGAAGTACCAGTGAGTGCTCTCAGCCTCTTTTTATTTTCTCCTCTCAGATCCAGAGCACGTCTGTTAAAGTGAGGTCTACGTTAGCAGGAACTTGTACAGGAAGTACCTTTACGTTTCACCTCAGCAGGAAACACATTAATTGTTGCCACGTCGTGCTACGGCTTGGCTAATACATTTTGGGATAAAAGCAGAAATAAGACGATGCGAGGACATGGCAGCGGCAATTAAATTAATCTAAATTAAAATACAATAATGTAATTTTAAGCTTAATTTAAATATTTAATATTTGAAACTACTTGGCTTACAGGCCTTGAGGTGGTGTAAACTGATCGGTATTCTGAATGAGTCAGAGAGCTCAGAAATAAACTAACAAGTCTTTGGCATTTTTTGATTTCTGGTGTGAAAATCATGTGCCGTTGCTTTGAGCGCTGCAACATCTCTCCTGTTTTCTTTTTTCTTTTCTCTTTTCACTCACTATTTTTATTCACTTGAAAATTGCAGAGAATTTGGAATTTGTTATAAACTTTTACAAAGTTAGTGAAGAAAAGTGTTTTTTTTTTTTTTTTTTGTAACATTTTTGATTAAGAAAGATATAAAACAAGACAGTCCCCAGCTTGTTCAGACAAACCTGAGAAGATAAAGTCATTCAAAAATAAATTGGAAGTATCCAGAGTTCTTTCATCTGCTGCAAACTTTAAGTATGGGAACGGCAGAAGGACAAAAATCTTTCTCTGTTTTTGTACTGCAGTGATATTTAGTGTGGAAAGCAAGAGCAGAGCAGATTTTACAAATGTTTTGAAGTTCACTTCCACTTCCTGCTTGTTCTTCCTAATAGGTACGTCAATGAAGCTGCACAAATAATTTTTGGAAACGTGTTATTTTGCAGTCCGGTAACATCTTTGGTACAATAACTTAGAATTTGACAATAGATATGAACAGAAAACTTCGAACCTACGTATAACTTACAAAGTAATTGTCCAACCACTGGTTTCTACAAGGTTCATCTGAGGAACCTGAGTATATTGTACATCATATACTCAAACATTTCCATACAAATTTAGAAAGTGTTTTAAAAAGCAGAGGGCAGTGAATGTAGCACCATATTAGCAAATCTTAAAAATTTGGATCTCGGCAGCTGTTTTCTGCAAAAACCTCCGTGAGATAGTAGACATAAACTAGTGAAAGAGGCAGACGTGACAACAAGAAAATGCAGCTGTTTTTTTTTTTTTTTAAGCTGCAAGCAGAGCATCACAGGCGTCCTTTTCTCCAGCATCATTGCGGTGGTCCTCCTGGATGATCGCCAGGTGCTGCCATCGCATCTCTTTCATCTTGTCAATCAAGCTGTCAGACGGCTCCGGAGACGAAGGCTTAACAATTGCCTGCAGGCCACATGCTAACGTGGACTGGCTTCCCCTGGAGAAAGGCACTTATAGCTGTGGTTTGAACAGTCACAGGAAGGTAGGAGGTGTGGCGTGATGCTTTCTGAAAAAAGACAGGCGAAGAGGAGAGATGAAGATGATCATACTTCCCCACAGTTGTCAGACAACATTTGAAAAGAGCAACAAAAAAGAGAGAGAGAGAGAGAGATTATTGTTTTGCGAAAGGACCTCACTCTGCAGTTGACATGTAAAAAGTGAATGGATGATGCTGAAAGTGGACGAGTGAAAGGTGTGTCTGAAAGTTGTAATGTAAGTTTAGTGGAGCTAACTTTAGTGCAGTTACTGCTAATGAGGGTCTCGAGCAAGACTTAGCGGCTTTCATGCTGCGATGCAAGACCATCAATTAAGAATGAGGGTGGAGAGTGGCCTTTCATGCTCATCATGTCTTTGAAGGAATTACTTCGTTTGAACATTTTACATCTTTGAGTGAAATGAGTCAAGCAGAGCAGGGGGAGAGAAAGAGTTAAGCTGGAGGCCCCCTGCTGCTATCTGAGATAAAGTCTTTTCTGCTGAGGGCAGCTCTGTCTTTACACCAAACTCAAATTATGTGATCTATGATGAAAGTATTCTACTGCTATTTCTTGTGATAATCATATAATGTTGCAGAATTTGAGCTCTGAGTTTTTATTTATTTAAAAAAAATTTTTTTTGCACATTCCTCTTTGATCTCCTGCAGAAAATAAATTGAACACACTTGGAGTTTTTGGTTTCGGAAGACAACAGACTGCACTACTAAATAGCAAAAAATGGATACATATCCATATCACACATACCAGATTTTGTCTGCAAAAACCTTTTAAAGTAATCTAGCCTGCCTATAAATATTTTTTTTACATAACTCCTAATTAAATGCGTTAAAGTTTGAGGGTGTAACGACCGTGCTGTGAGAAAGTTAAATACTTTTGCAAGGAACTGTAACTGAAAAGGAGAATAACATTGAGAAAGACAGCGGGTGAAGCTGGAAAGAGAGATGGAGGCTAGATAGAAAAACTGCTCAGAAAATAAATAAGTCAGCCAGTAACAATAACAGTTTCACATGCTAATGTTGGAGCTTTTGCAATCCTGGAGACGACATGTCTCTCTGTATATGGACATATCTGCTTATTGTTGTGAAGTTACCATATAACTTGGATTTACATGGTAACTTTTAGTAAAATGTCCAGTTAGTGGGCTCTTTAAGAAAGTTGCCTAATTTTTCTAAACTTGTCATTGTATTGCAGAACAATAGCAGAGTGAAATGACATTGTTTTGCCGTTTATGATATGTACATGCATGTTCGGAATAATTAGGTCTGAATTGTACAAGATATATCAGCTGAATAACATGCCAAACAATCTTGATCTAAAAAATACTGGAAAAGGGAAATAAAATATTTTTTCCTCCTGATTGTGTCAACTAAGTCAACTAAGCAACAATAAAAGGCAAAAGAAAAACATAAAAAGCTCTGACTCTTATTTCATTTATTTTTCTAACAAAAGCCTTTTTTAATTTAGCAATCATAACTTTAAAAATATCTTCATTATGTTTTTACATAGCTATGAATTTACCTAATTTAGAGTGATGGTCATGATTTTAATTCCCATACAGAATAAGTCAATGGACTGGCGACGTATTTTTTTTTTTTTAGAGTTGCACTTAGAAAAAGTACAAAGACAGCAAAACTGTCTTTGTATTCAAGACCAATTTTAGACCACAGAATTACAACAAAATGAGCCTTAATAGCAAAGCCTTAAACCAAGCAGCTCTGTGACAACTATGAAAGAACTGGTGGGCATTGAGCAATTTTTTCTTTTGGACATGAACAAAAATAGGAAATCAGTCTTTCATTTTTTAAAATGTTATTTAGAAAAAAAAACCAACTTCTCCCTCTGAGGTTTTGACAGCTGCCAAACAATGCACTGTCTATTATAATTAATTAATTGCTCTGATGATTATGAGTATTAGCACAGAGCCGTGTGGTAAAATCCGCATGTCTCTGCAGATTATCTCCTGGTCCTGTAGCATTTGTCTCCATTTCAGCTGACTTAGTGAGCCGACTGAGGGAAAAGTATGACAAATGAATTTGATTGGACTATTCTGAGCTTCTCTATTATAATGTTCAAATGGCTCTCTGTGTGTGTGTGTGTGTGTGTGTGTGTGTGTGCACGTGTGTGTGTGTGTGAGTGCTGGCATGTGCCACTCCGCGCGCGCACACAGCATGTTGCTCCAAGGCTGTCATGTGATCAGCAAAGCCTCTCTCGGAGAGAATTGACTATCTATTCTGTAACAGAAATGCACAGAGGTCTCCCATTGGCACACGTTTAAATCCCTTTTTGAGTCACTGGGAGGCCATCAACTGTGGTGTACGTCTTCGGGTGTGTGAGTACATGTGAGGGAAACGTTGCATGTGGGTAAATGCCACCAATCCCAAGTGAATTAGGATGATTTTTGAGGGCTTCCAAGCAGCTCTGGGACGTTGCATGCATGCGAGTCGCTTGTTTGTTATCTCCCCGTCCACATGCTGACTTTTAACTGTGCTGCCAGGGAGCAGAACAGAAGAATAATCCCCTGGTTGGGTTATTCAGGTTATCCAAGATACAACAGTGTTACTTTGGCAAGAAAGAGAAGAACCAAGAAGCACGGCGAGAAGATCATCAAAAGGCAAAAAGAGCTGGTAAAAAAAAAAAGAAAAAGAGAGACAGGGCAGTGAGGAGGGTGTTGAAAGTACAAGAAATAGGGCAGAAAGGAGATGTGAGATCATGGATATACACTGTTGGTCAGAGTAACAGATTAGCTCACTGGGTGAAATGATGTATGACCGCATGTGCACAATCACAGCCCTGCCTTCGGATCAATTGTTCTGTCACATGTGTGGGCAACCATACATCATCGGCTCGATTACATCTCAAACACATATGGAACTTCAGCCGTGCTTTGTGCTGTGCTTTACAAGCAGGAGTCTCTCTGCGGTGTGACTTCATGTCGGCTCCTGTCTGTCCGATTCTCCTGTACAACACAGGCAGTCGCACTTTACAGCCCGGTTCGGCTTTGCTTCTTCAAATGAACTGCAGTGGCCAGAGTCACTTGTTGGGAGTAAACTTCTTTGGGCAGCTAGGGTCATTTCAGCCAGTGGAAAACACACCCACACACGCATGCACACGCACACACACACACACACACACACACACACACACACACACACACACACACGAAAACAAGGAGGCACTTCTGTTTGTATGGTGACAATCTGCCACTCTGCTCCTGTTGGTCAGGTAGGCTGAGATCAGATTAATGTGAACTTCTCACAGCTGAGAGAGACTCGCTCACACAGATCACAGCTACATCTTAATAGGTCACAGACTTTAGGATTTCCCTTTAGTCCAACCAGTGGCAGTTTTTGATATGGAAAACAAGGCTACCTGTCCAGGTCAGCACATCCAGGGGTGCCACATGGCAAAAAAAAAAAAAAAAGAGCCCCAAATGAATTTTCTAACCTCATGATGCAGGCCATATTTATTTAGAACAGAGAGGTTACTTTCATTGCTCTTGATTATTGCTTTACAGAATGTGTAGGTAACTTGCCAGACGCTTTCATCCATCTTTTATTAATACTATACCAGATGCCATCATGAAACCTAAAAATGAAATGAACACACATCAGCACACGCCCACTCCCTAACAACTTTCATGAAAAGCTACTCTCATGAAAGTTTCATTGGTTTGCCAGATGCATCCGTAGAACATATTGAATGTTTTTATGCAAGTTACCTAATGAATCAATTCTTGTGACCTATCAGGATATTTGTAGAATTTACAAGATACTTTCATTAAACTGTCATGGACATCATCTAAGCACTGTAGGAAAATACCAATTTTAATGTAGGACATTGAACTCGGTTGGAATAACATTTGAAACCAATTATTCTGTGCTAAATTTTAGAGGTATTTAGCTGTTTTTTTTTTTATTTATTTTTTTTAGAAGTATGCACTGATTACTTGTTTAGTTATTCTCGGTAGACAGTATTCTAAATTGGAACTATTTGGAAGTGATAAAATCTTAATTCTCTACTTGAAAAAATGTGTTTTCTTAGCACTAGACCTCTACCTCTTAAAGTAAGATCGAATGCTTAATGAAAAGAATAGTTTGTTTTTTTCATCAAAAAACTATTGTATGGTTACATGAAAGCAAAAGCAATGTGTGCCATTGTGGCTAAAAAGAGAAAACTTTTTATTGTATTTACACAAACAATAAAAAAAACTAATTCAGAATTTCTGAGAATTGTTTTTTGTATCTGGCTCTAAGACATCATCTGGTCATTTACATAGTAAGAAGGCTCTTTATTGAGGTGTTAGGGAGTGGGCGTGCACTAATGTGTGTTGGACAACAAAAGGAGGTTCTTGCCCAGGGCGTGATTCTTGCAAGAATCCCCCCACTGTATCCAGCTTCCAAACTCCTCGGGGCGTTCCTGATGCACCTAAATTAGTTTGCGTGTGTGCGTGTTTGTATTGTGTTTCGACATTAGCCCATGCCTCTTTCTGTCTGACTACCAGGGCACACTGACAGCTGATGAATAATATCATGTATCCCACACGTCCTTGCGCAGCCCATCTGGCTCTAGTCACATTAGTGTACAGTATCGTTTAGGGCTTGCTGCATACGCCTTGCTTCTATGGACTCATGTTTCCGCATCAGTCCGCTAGGGGGCGGTGCACCACTATCACAGCTTACAGCAAACGCTCCACATCTTCCAGGCAGGACAAACAGGAGCGCATCAGCAGTCTGCGTGACGCCCCGACACAATCGCACCTCTGTCCCGCCACCGGCTGCGGTGTCCTCACTTTCTTCTCGAGGAATAAAAAGAAGATTCCCCCACGCCAAATAAAAGCCCACTTAGGGCGTTTCCATCATATTAACATGGCTTAGGGAACTTTCTTGTGTGAAAGAGGAGAGGAGAAACGGAACTTTCAGGGATCCTTCTTTCAGCAGCGGATCGGTCGCAGAGGGCAGCAGGCTTGGTTTCAAGGCAGGAGGGTCAGAGCTTCCTGTCTTTTCACCTCATCTCCGCATATTCCGACGCGTGGATGGTATGGTGTAACTTTCCTGCACGGTGTAAGCGCAGAGGGCATGCGAGAATCTCCTCCGTCTCGGATAGTGGAGTGGCTATGAGGAAAGAGGTTCACCTGCTGGGTTAACAGAACAGGACCACACCGCACCAACAGGTAAGGATTTCTGGGTAACCTCCACACTTTTCACAGAGGGAGGGAAGGGGGGTGCATTTTATGCGCTTTTTATTTACTGCCTGCAAAGTGAGCGTGATAAAAAGTCATGAACGCCGCACATCTGCTCCGCATGAATACAAACTGCATCACAGCTTTTCAGCTTAAGTCTATTAAGTCTACCAATGGAACGGATTGCATCTTATTCTGACCGTGTTAGGGGATACAAATGGAGAGGATTTTATGGAAGAGTTGCTGGGGGGAAAAAAAAAAAGGTAGGCATTCTGCTGCCCTGCAATCAGCTTCATTTAGACAGTGGTGATTTTACAGAGAAGACAAATGATTGCGGTTGTTTCAGGTGTTGCACCGCTTATCCGAAGGCTCCCCTAGCTCTTTCTTTCTCAGTCGGACGCACGCGCGCACACAAATGAGCGCACGCGCACTCCCTCTTGATTGCCACGCAGGTGAGGTAGCTGTATGGCGTCTGCGGGCACGTGTTATATATTTATCGGCGGAGCCGGCCTGTCTCGGTTCTTTATCTCTTTAGTTGATTTGTTCAATAGATATGAGCTGTACGAAAAGGTTGGACCGGGTATTCATGCATTTATTTGCGCTGTGTTTCTTCGACACACTCTCACTTGTCTTATAACCAAGCCTGAATCTGACGCTCTTGAAACACTTTAACTTATTGATATTGAGTTGCCATTCAATGTATTTAAGCATCTCTACTCTTGAACGTTCTCACATTTTTGTCACAGTATGGCTAAACGTCGGTAAGTTTATTCAGATTTGAGGTAACAGCCTTAGCTTTGACAGGGCCATTTTAGCACATTTAACACTTTGATCCAAATTATTCATCATTCTTTTTCAGCCTCTTAACTTTTTTCTTTTTACAGGACTGTACTGTAATTATTTCCATCCATCTTTCCATCAACCATGACCAGCTTGCCCCCACAGCATGATGATGCCACCCCCATCATTCTGGGTGGGCATGTGGTGCAGTGCTAGTTTTTCTTTCAATACACAGAATTCTGCCTACAGCCTAAGTTCAATTTTGGTCTCATTTGATTAGACTATCTTCTTCCACATGTTTGATAGTGCGCCCTGCAAACCTCGAGGCAAACTGCAAATGGTACCTTAACGTCTAGAATTACTTTTTTCCTGCCACTTCTCCGTAAAGTACAGGGTTGTGGAATGCATGACTGAAACAGATATTCTTACATGATAGATCTCTGGAACACCTAAAGATGAGGTGCGTTCAAGACCAGAATTTTTTTTTCTTCCTTTACTTGAGGTGGTGAGAACAATAATTTCATTTCCCAATGATGTTTCCTGCACAAACATCATTGGGACCTGTGACTCTAGCATAAGTCAGTGTAGTAAGCATGCCCACTTTACATTTCTTACCCGTCACAGTGTACCTGTTGGGCATCACACTAGAAAGAAACTCTGTTGGGATGTCAAGAAGAAGCTACAAGAACTATCAAACCACAGCTGCCAGAAAAGAATGATGTCATTTTCGCTCTTGCAGCCTTGGCAAAGAGAAGAAACATTTTTTGCAGACTATGTTTGGGCCACCAGGCTGCTAACCTTGCTCACCCAGTAAGAGTAGGTGTACAATCATTTTTTGGTAAGTTTACAGGTGTGCCACTTTTTTAAGTTATGGATTGAACAGCGGTTTGTGAGAATGTTTGGTGCTTAGGATAGAGTTTTACAATATAATTTAGCTTCAAAATGTCCACAACACTATCTCTGAGTTCTCTGGTATGTAGCTTGGTCTTCATGATGCTGCTTGTTCGCTAACAAACATGTCAAACCTTCACAGAATAACTTTATTGTGAAACTAAATGACACACATCTGAAATCTGTTTAGAACTTAGGTTAGTTCTGAAGGCAACTGAATTGATTTAGTGATATCAGATTAAATGGGGCTAATTACAAATACATGGTAGACTTTAGATTTTGATGTGCCATTTCATGATTATGCAACTTTTTGTGAATTTGTTGAAAAAAAACAAAACAAACAAAAATAAAAAAAATGTGGTTGTAATGTGTCAAGATGCTGAAAAATTCAAGTGGCAAGAATGTCTTTGCAAGGCACAGAATATGAGAATTTACACTGCGTAACATCCTTCTTGTTATTTTCAGCTCAGGCCACAAAAGCCAAGGCATCTGTGCTTTGAAGCCGCTATTTGAACAAAACTGTATATAATTTCTGGACATGCTCCAGACTTGACTGACAGGAAGGAAAAGCAGTAGGGAGGTGGCGAGCGGAACAGCCGCAGAGATTGGATTGGATTTCTGGGTGTTTATGGAGAGATACTCAAATGCATTATCGGAAAGAAATATGTGGCTGGTAGCTTTCAGAAATGGCTCAAATGTATTTTTAATGCGGCCACAGAGCAAAATAAATCACAATACACCGTTAGTGTCACGAGCTTATTCAATAAACAGTTTCTGGTTTTGTGCTCACATTATTAATCACAGGCACGCAAATGCTGCAACGAGAGAAGGTAGAGGTTGGAAAGGGAGCAAATGTATTGGGAAACAAGATTAAAAAACAAGACTGTAGGGTGGGGGAACTGGTTTTTATTCTTTCAAGTAATATTTGAGGATTGGTTTTAATTTACTTTAGCTGCAAAGGTTTGGAAATGTGTTGTTAGTGAGGACATATTTGGGAAAAACACTAGGCACTGAGTTACATTGAATAAATGGTTTACAATAAGTATTAATGACATGAATGTCATCGGCTAATAGGGACAGAAAAGTTCACTTGTGTTCATTTAGCTTATGGGGAACTCTTATCAGATACTGATAAAGTATGAAAAGTTGCAAACTTGATGAGGCCAGAGTATAAGGAATTACATTAAATATACAAATGACTTGCCTTTTGTATATGATTGGACTATTTTTGTATATTTTGTAATGCTTTTATTGCCATTAGGTTTGCCTAACACTGGTTTGCTGTTCCTCTTTCATCAGAAAATCCAGCTGCTTTCAGATTTCATCAGTCATTCTTGGTAAACACCAATCAGTTTTGGTACTTACCAAACACATTATAAGCACATGTGAGCGCCCTCCTGTGGGTAAAAATTGCAATTGCCTGTAACTGACGTGTTCTTAATCAGAATGTATTTGTAAATGATGTCCATCTGTGAAAGATTGGTACAAATACCATTATTATTACATCCTTATTGTTAGCTATCTTATTTCACAGACAGGTTATGTCCTGGATTGTGTGTTATTTACTTGCCAGCCTTGGAGCATATTTACCTTGAAACCACTAAAGTGTTTATTAAAATGATTTGTTTACTTAGACAAACCTGAAATACTTTTCACCTCTAACGTAACAGGAAAATAGAAGGCATCACTGAATACCATGTGGGATTGGGCTGGAAGTGGGTGACTTACACTAGCATATCTGTTTATTTGCATAGAGAGTGGGGAAGTAGCTCCGATCTCATGTGGTCACCGGAGATGCACGTGGAGATGCATTTCAGTGCCAGGTGTAAAGTGACCCGCTCGGATCTGTCCACTTATGGCCACCCAAGACAAATATAAAACTAGATTCGAACAAGATCTGCAACATTGCTAAAAACAACCTCTTTCAAATCTCACGTTTTTGTTAAGGTAAGAAACTGCTTCTAGTACTTCTGGTGCATACATTTTCTATATCCACTTCTTCCTTGCCTGGGTCGTTGGGGGTGCTGGTGTCTATCTCTAGCTGCCATTGGGCGAGAGGTAAACCCTGGACATGTCACCGGTTCATCACGACAACACAAAGACGTAACAGGCAAAGAACCACACACAAAGACAGACTCATATACCTAAAGACAATATACAGAGACCAATTGACCCACCAGTTATGTTTCTGAACTGTGGTGGGAAGCCAGAGTACCTGAGGAGAACTCAGACATGCATGGGGAGAACATGAAAACTCAGAAAGACTGCAGGACTTTCCTGTTAAAAGGCAACAGTAATACCACTCTCATAACACCACTTTATTTACATGCAGTAAAGACCACGTCAGAAGAGGAAAACTGCATGACATATCACACCGTGCCATAAGAAGTAATAAAAAAAATGCAGCTCTTTTACAACTTAAAGTTTGCTGATTGATTCCTGGGCTCAGATTGGGCACCGGAAAAATCCTGGTTGTTTTCATTTTTCTAGCCATTCAATTGGACATTTTTCACTGTTCTAGTGAAAGTATAGTTTGTCGGCTGCACTTAACAAAAAAGAGTGTTATCCACTATGGTCCCTGGATATGAAGATAGATTTACACCCTGTATTCTTGAGACTCTCATTTTGATGTAATTACAGTGTTACAAAAGTCTGCAAGTGTTGGCTGGGAAAATACAAAAAGCACTGAAGAATCCTTCACTACTGGTAACCTTTTTTTTTTTTTTTTGGTAGGACTTTAAGTACTGGGGAAAAAGAGAAACACTGACAGAGTGACAGATAAGATACAAATTTTTTTTTTAAGTACTGTACAATCACAATGACTGCTAATGATGATAATAACTGCTAATGAGTTAGCATCTGCTTGCAAGCTTCTTAACACTGATAAACACTAAAAGCTGCTTCACAGTTTTTAATGAGTCCGAACATCATTTATTCATCGCATCCTTAATACTGGGATTGATAAAATCTTTGAGGGATTAATCCAAACTGAACAGATTTTAAAAAAAAAGTCTGTTTTGAGATTTTTGTAGCCTTAATTCTGTTTTAACACCACAAAACAGAGCATGTCAAATAGTAATTAGTAATTTATTATGAGTAATAACTTAGTGTCAGGACCAACTTAGAATCAGAAAAGCATAGAAACTGAAAAGCATGGCTTTGTCAAACCTGGATTTAGTTAACAGATTCAGATAACAGATTCTTTAAGACACAGTTAGCAATTTATATGCTTTTCCCCCCTGTCAAAACAAGCAAACAAACAGACAAAAAAAGCTACATATTTGTTAATTTTCTTTCTTTTTTAAAAAAAATTTGTCTTGTAAACCCAACATTGTGTAATATCTTATTTTTTGAGTTGGCTATATCATCATCATTCCTTTCCTTTGGTCCAAAATCTCCTCCTGTTCGTATTGTCTGGACATTTGAAAAGAACTTGTTTACTCACTGCTTGTGCATTCTGCATGAAGCTTTAAGAAGTTAACAAAATGATGTGGTATTTAATCTTTTGAAAGATATTGATATATGTATTTCACTGCTTTATATCTTCTTGTGTGCCTTTAACTCTCTTTCTCACACACACATGCATACACATACAACTCCCTTTGCAGCATTACCCTCACTCTTTCCTTTATCCATCTTTTCTCCCAATAAGCCTTTTGGGCCTTAAGAGTAATGTCAAGGCTCCACTGCAAAGAAAGACAACAAAAAGAGGGGAATATTTTAACAGAGAAGACACCTTGAAAAAGAACAAACAGAAGAAGAAAACTGTAGCCTGGCGATTGATTCCTACGCAATTCCACTCTATTCTCATCTCCTTTCTGTGCTCTGTCTGGGACAACCAGAGCTCAGTTTCTATGGTTGAATTTCAACCGGGTGAATCAGCAAAGAGAAGGAGGAGTCGTGAACCAAGAAGTTGATTTTCTGCACTGTTTCAGAATTGTAGTCTGCCATGGCTGTAGTTTGGCAGTTGCAGCAAAGGAAGCAAACACGTTTGTCACTCTTCCAAACATTGAGCCCCTAAAGCCGGAATAGGAAGAACGCTTAAGTTATTTGACTGCTGGCAAAGATGTTGCAGCTCTACTCCCCACATTGTTTTCAGTGCACACAATTTCTGGTAGGCGTCAAAGCGTCGGAACTGCCGCATTACAAACTTCATGGCCAAATTTTAGGGGTTGGGTAACATGCAAAACCTTATCACAATCCACGCCTCCAGGAAGCAATCATTTCTCAACAGCAGAGAGCACAGACCCTCTGTAAGAAGCAAAGCATACAACAAGGGGATGGCTTTTACCAGGCTACGATAACTGCACCTTGTGTCCTATAAAAAGAGACATTTCTCTTCGGCCACCTGAATACATTAACCTCTGCTTAATTAAAAGAGAAATGGCGGTGAGTGACAACGAAACAGAAATGAAAGACATTGACAGAAGCAGACAAGCAAGTCCACAAGGGATAAAGAGAAAGAAATAAAAAGCATGTCCCATAAAAGGTTGCGCTGTATTTCATTGGCTATCACCAGAAGCCGTTTGTGGTCAGTTGAGGCCCATCAGAGACGAGTAGCCACTCTAAATGTGTGTAAACCACATAAAGAAATTGTTTCTAGGAGATTGGACCCCGTAAATTCATTCTTAGCCCCCAGCCTTGTTCTTATCCCTCCCCCCACAGGTGATTTATAACATCCAAACAGCCATATATCGTTACATCCTTTCCTCGCTTTTAAACTACAAAGGCACTCGCGCACACCCACTTGCTCATACATGCCTGCTTTTGCACCCAATACTTTCATCAGGCAATTCTCTTTCGCACAATGAAATGCACTCTTTTGCTTTGCTCCAGAATGGCTTGTGTGGCTCAGTAACAGTGACAGCTGCAACAACAGCATCAGTGCCTGCTGTGGAACAGGACATCAGAAGAGAGAAACAGCATCAGATGCTGCGCGTACAACTCTAGGATTACCTTAGCCTGAGCAAACTCCATTACTGCATCTATTACCCAGGTACACACAGACTGGGGGGAAAAAGCACTTTGCAGATCTAATGTTTATCCAGCACCTCTAAGCCCCACGCCGCTTCCCTTGACTAGCACAGCAATGATGGAGAGGAGACCAGAGGAGAGAGCAAGAGCATCATTGGGGAGAAATATTGAGCTTTAATTTGACACAATGCAGTGTTTTCATTTACGCTGTTTGTAGGCGCGAGGGTTCTCCCACTCAGACCGCTCAGCTAACCATTCACAACAGAGTGGGTCACCATCAGAGACTGAGCATAAGCAAACTAAAATGTTAGCTTTAGACAGAGTCCACTGCTAAAAATGTTTCTGTAATACCTCAATCCTGAAATACACCACTCCTGGTCAGAAACAATCAATCAGAGCCAGGAGGAAGGTCTTAGCGCCGTCAATCATGCTCATGCATTTGCTGCTAAATCTGCTAATGGTGGAGAAACAACTTACCGCTAACGAAAAACTGCTTTTCCACCATCATTGGTTGCCATGCTCACTAGCCTTAGCATTCACGGCAGGTTCTGCTATCGGGAAGAGCCTGTAGTTTAACAGAGAGCAATGGGATGGGTATCAGGAGGGTATACACAAGCATGACTGACACCGCTAAGACCCTCCTCCTAGCTCTGCATGATTGTTTCTGACCAAACTGTATTTTTGTAATTAGCGCTGGCAGCGCTGAGAAAAGGCAGAGGACCTCGATTTTTTTCCTCACAGATTATCTGTCTCTTACTGATAGTTTTAACAAATATGGGGAAAAAAAACATATATTTTTAAAAAGTTACATATTGCAGTTTTAAATGTTCAAGTTTTGACATTCTGCCAGAAAGGGATTGCTATTTCTTAATACACATTTAACAGGCATTTTTATCAAGTACACCATGCTAGTACCAGATTGAATCCCGTTTTGCCTTCAAAACTCCCGTGATTTTGTTTGTGCTGTTGACTTAAGATTTATGACCATGTTGACATAATAGCGTCACTCAGCTGGTCCATATTTCTCGGCTGTATGCCCCCGAAGCAAATCTCGTGTTTTGCTTCAGGGGTACACATTGAGATCTGGTGAACCTGGAGGCCATTGGGGTACATTGTCAACCACAGACCAGTCTGAGATGACTTGGTGCATTATTCTGCTGTAAGTAACCATTGCAACATGAAAAAACTGTGGTCATAAACAGATGGAAACAGCAAGCAACAATACTGATGTAGGCAGTGTGCCAATTAAGGAATGCACAGCCGGTACTAAAGGGCCCAGAGGCTTGAGAAAGTATCCCCAACACCATTACTCCACATTCAGCAGTGTGAACTATTGGTACCTTTCTTTTTTTTTAAAGCATCTAATTCTGGAGAGTAAATGTTTCTCTACATGGAATCTCTACCTGGTATTCATTAATATACTTTGGAATATTGAAAACCCAGTATTGTTCTTTAAGTGACTGAAGTACAATGGTGCATTTGTCGAGTGCAAGTGTTGTGAGGCCTGTGTGTTTGAGCTGCACACATTACAATGCTGAATGTCTTGTGGCTACAGTAGAAGTGGCTATGTAGAAGGTTAATAAGGGAGAAAAAGGGCTGCATTTAGTGCGAGCAGAAAAGCTGTAAGACTGTGTTTATGTTTGTTTAAGTCTGAGGTGAGTGATGAACTGCCTCGTGTCTGAGCTGAACATCATCCATCACCCTTGTTAGTAACTCTGGGGTCCTGTCATTACATGTTTCCCTTCATTTACACTGCTAATAGCCATCTCTCCTGGCCATACCCTGCACTGTCTCACTCTGAAACCCTCCTCCAATCTCCCCCTCTCCCTGCTAAAAAGTTAACTTTTCTTCATCCAAGCGAATGCATCACTGAGTTCATTGGTGAGAAATTCAAGAAACAATACAGGTTAAGCATTACATTCTGCTACTTATTCCACTTATTACATTCAGTTTGGTGCTAAAACAAGCATTTGTAAGCTTTGTTTGGAAGGTTAATAGCACAGCACTGAATTAATTATGATCAAGTCACCACGTGACGGATGTGTGGTTTTCAGAGGATGTCAATAATCTTTCGTCTGGAAAGAAACAGACTTTGACTCACACTTGGAAGCTCCCAGCTGGGGGAGCTCTACCGGTCAAGTCTTCAGATTTTGTCATTTGTAAACAATATGTTCATATATTTGACAAGGCCACATTTTGCACTGTTAATTTTGATGGTAATTTGTCTGTCTGAAAATAAACTGCACAGAATAAACTCAACTGAGCCTGCCCTGTCCACTTTATAGCAACTGTCTATTTTTCAAGAAAATAAATCTGAAAACAGCTGAAGACATTTAAGAATTTGTCGTTTTGCTTTTTGTGTTACTTCCCCTCCCCCCCCCACTTTCTGTAATGATTTCAGTGGTATTTGTCTTCGCAAGGATGCGTTTGCTTTAATGCCAGGGCTCAGTGACAGATTACCGGCCACATTTCAGAACCGGCAGCGAATGCAGCTGTTCCATGGTAGGTAAATTCACGTTGTTCAGGTGAGCTATCATTGCTATTATAGCAGCCCACTTGCCGTGACATATTGTGGCTTATTAGGAAAGCAATTCGATTTGTAGATTCTGGCGTGGCCATAGGTTTCGCTAATGACTCTGCAGTGACAGGACTCTCTGCCAGTTTGTCAGCTGAGAGGTGGTCCTGCTTTCAGCAGCCGTTATAAACAAAGCAGTGCAGGCACTGTATCTTTGGCAGTGTCAGTTCTGACTCATTACGGCTAATGGCAAAGAAGAGCCGTTAACCAGGAGTCAGAGCTATGTCACACATGAATCAATTGCGCTCCTTTCTTCATCATTAACCAGGCATCAATCACTGTGGCCATTAGGCCGGGAATTTAGGGGCTCACTTTTTTGTTGTTGTTGTTTTTATGTCTCTGTGTGTGTCCTTTCTACACTTTTATTAAGTGTGAAGGGAACTCTGGGGTCATCTTAAGAAGTAGAGGAAGTTACACTTAAGCCCAAAATTATTCATACATGTTTCAGATTCAGACTTATTTTTCATTCAACCAAAAAGTTTGTTTTTCATTGGAACTAACAGAAGCATCTCTCAATAGACAGTAGAGTAATGTAAAAATATTACACATTTTATTATAATTAATGATAATTCATGTTTCTATTTACGGCCTTCTCAGAAATCAGTGGACAAAGCCTACTTATAATTGCTGACCAGCATTTTGTGTGTTTCTAATGGCATTTTGGTTATTTGTTTTAGATGAGCTTGAAATATTTCAGGTTGGAAGACCTTCTCAGCCATAATCCAAATGTTTAGCTCCTTTCAAAGATCAGATGCATGTTGGGAAAGTGTGGGCTGCTCTGAAATGTTAATATTCTTCCAGTCAGAAGAAACACGCTGATAATGCTACAAGATAACCTAAATCTGCCAGGGCTATGAATAATCTTGGCCATAACTGTATGTTCATTGATCAGAACTTACGTGGCCGATCGGTGAAGTTTTGACCTGCATTCAGACTATAATATACGAATAAGACAGACAGGGAGAGACTATTTGTGTTAATGAATAATAATAATAATAACAACAATAACAATAATAATAATAGTCAGTTTTATTTATAATGATAAAGATCTGACGTTCCAAACAACCACAGGACCAATCAAGTTGAAAATATCCTGATGATTCCGGTCATCATCCAGTTTTGCAGCTCATTTCTAGTTCCCAGTGAACTCAGACAGCATTGAGTACAAAGACTGTTGTAAAGTCTCTCACTCACCCTCTCGGTCCTATCTTTCTTTATTAGTTTCCCTTTTTTGTGCTTGGTTGTAGCCCAGGGCCTGTTCTACTGGTTGGCTGTGTTTATCTGTGTATGCCCTTTTATCTTGTAGTCTTTGATTATTTTCTTACAAGTGGAACCACCAGCTATTTTACAGCTGCCTCATTAGGTTGTCAGGCAAGCCCACAGTGCCTGCAATTATGTCTAATTATGCAATTATGAATCCAATATAAAGTGTTATATATACTGTAGTCGGGTATATTTGAGCTCAAACACACACAGCAGTAATTATTGCAGTTTGGTGGGTGGTTTTGTGCAGGGATAATAATACCGATAAAGGAGACGGTGGAGAAACGAACCGACACAGATTGTATTACTTTTATACCCACATAGCAACAAGTGGAAGCTGTAAGACTTTCTGCATCCGCACTAGCTGTATGGTTTGGGAGATGGATATTTTTTATATTGTGTACATTTTGAACACAATGACAGAGACTTTGCATAAACTCTTAATTTCTTTCCCTCTTTCAAGATTTACATGTATGTAGCAAACCAAACTTTACAAGAAAGAAATTTATGACACAAAAACGTATATATATATATATATATATATATATATATATATATATATATATATATATATATATATATATATATATATTGTTTGTTTGTTTTAGAACACTTTGTTTTTTTCAAGGAATATATTCAGAGCTTATTCAGAGTGCAGTTTTTAAAAGTCGTTGCGGCTCTTGTGGCCTTTATTCAGAAGCATCTGAACAGGAACATGAGCATATAGAGAAGTAGAGGACATGCAGTAAAAGGCCCGGGGCTCGAACCCGGGGACGATGGCACCGAGGAATGCAGCCCGCCGACCCGCCGTCGGGCATTTTATAAATGCTTTCTGGCTACTTCAGCGACTGAACAACTTTCACTAACACATTCTTAGTGTCTTGTCTGTCACTTTGTCGACATGTATTGGTTCAAATGATTTAAGAATAGTTGGGATATTTTCTATTCCAAGCCATGCTGATTGCATCTGGCTGCTACTCGCAACATAGCCGTCACCTGAATGACAAATATTATGACGTTTTAATATATTTAGATATATTTTTGCATCCTTTATTTAACTCAGTAAAATATGTCTTTAAAATTGTAAATCCCTTTCTTAAGAGAGACCTGACAAAAGGCAGATGTGATTATTTTTGTTGTTGTTGCCAAAATCACTTAAAAAAAATAAAATTGTAATTTTAGGGAGAGCATTATTGCAAAGTATTTAGTTGTGGGGCTGAATACATAAACACACTGAACCTTTGGATTTTTACTTGTAAAAGATTTAAATGTCTGATTCCTGATTCTACCTCACAATCATGTGTCATATTTTGTTGGTCCACTACAAAAAAAAAAATCCCTCCATAAATATATTGTTATGACAACACGACAAAATATGAGAGAGCATCAAAACATTTGTGAAGCACTGTAAAAGCGCGTGTGCATCAGAGACGTTCTGTAATGAAGTAACTTTAGGCTTTAGTCATTAATGATGCAGTCTGACGAGAAAGAGGAAACACCTTGTTAAAGGGAGCTGAGGGATACCTCTTCTAATCTCTACAAGTTCAGCCTTCCAGCACAGCTTTTCTGTTCTTCCACCAGACACGTTTTACACCAGCACCTCAAATAGATGAGATTAAAAAAAAAAAAAAAAGCTTGTTGGAAGAGGAATATGAGCTACTGTAGGTGATGCTTCAGTGTGTCATGTTCCTCCACAGATGCTATTGAGAAAAGAGAGCTAGGCTGCAGGACAACCTGCATGTCTTTGTGTGTGTGTGTGTGCGAGAGAGAGAGAGAGAGAGAGAGAGAGAGAGAGAGAGAGAGAGAGAGATAGGGATGACAGTAATACAAGCACTATCCGACACCCTCCTCCCAGGGATCACATCCTAAAAGCAGCTTCTCTTACTAATCCCATCCTAATGTGTCCAATATTATGACACTGCCATTAGCTGCAGCACTCTGAGGCCTCATACATTAGGCAAAAATCAATGTTTTGCACGTGTGCATGAAAATACATGTTCCTTGAGCAGATTTGAACCATTAATGTTTTAAATATTTACATAAATAACTGATCTAAATAAAATGACCCAACGCCGATTTTGTGGTTTTATTTGAAAGTTTGTGCTAGTCAGTACCAGAAGAAGACATATTTTCAGCACCTGCCTCT
>NW_015114068.1:0-51821 GCF_001443285.1 Poecilia latipinna | reverse complement strand
GTGTGTGTGTGTGTGTGTGTGTGTGTGTGTGTGTGCGTGCGTGTGTGTGTGTGTGTGTGCGTGCATGCGTGCGTGTGTGTGGTGGACAGAGAGAGAGACTCTGAATGCACAACAAGAATTCTAATTTTAAAGGCATGAATTACCAAAAGACTGCTTTCAATTTGATTGAATCCAGCTTTATTAGCATTCCCCCTGCCTTTATGTGATGAGGCTGTGCCAGCCTTGTGTCCTCTTGTGGGCTGCAGCTGTGGCAGTGAAGGGCACAAAGAGGAGCTTCAGTTGTAATGGTGGTGGTCTTAAAACTCTTGTTTTAAAAAGAGAATAATGGCCGCAGAAATGTTTCAGATTTTACTTTTTTTTTAAAAAAAACATACCTCATATATATCTTTTTTACTACATTTTCTTTATGGAGCAAAATTAATAAAGGCGTATGCCCTGGATCTAGTTTACAATTAGGTAGCGAAACATTTTTTCCCCTCTCTATGCATGAATCTGTCGGCAGCTTTTTCGCTGCTTTAGCTGGAGCTGAACTGGTTTAACAGCTTTCTCCATATTTTCCTTACTTGTGGTATCTCCAGAAGTGTTCATCTGTAGTTGCAGTTCAACGGAGAGGAATGAAATCAGAAAGACTGCTTTTTATTGACTGGTCAAAATATTTTAACCTTGTCCATGTCTGCGCCAGATATTCTGTAAAATAAGCCCAATAAGCAACACTGTCAAAGTTGTCAATTTCTCTAAATCTTAGCTTTCAGTATATTTCTGTGGACTTGACAAAACAAGTCATTTTTGAATAGGAGAAATAATTGCAAAGTCAAGCTCAAAATGACTCACCACTGGCACATTTTAAATTATTATCATTCAATCAAGATGTTTTTATATGAAATTAGGGCTGCGCAACATTTAAAAAGCTTGCAATGTGCTATGATATTGGAACGTTCTGTGATAATGACATGACTTGTGATGAAGAAATTAACAGCAGACTTATCATTTTGCTTCAAAGCAAACAGGAACTCTATCCGACTTCTGGAGAAAATAAAATCATATTTCCATCTTAACCACACATCTTTACTGAATAAATTTTTTTCAGACTGACATGTTTCATATTTGCCAAAACTGTTGCAACAGTATAACATGATACAGATAATCTGTTAAAAAAAAAAAAAAAAATGGAGCTAAGGCAACGGTCCAGGTATGTTTGTGATGATGGGAATAACTTTATAACACGTTGTGAAGCTCAAAAAAGTCAATTTTACATAACACTGCTACTTTAAATCTTGATTCAAGGCTGTCTGATGAAAGTAGTATATCATGTAGTCTTTGGTTACAATATTCTTCGTAAAATCTTATCACCAACATATTATCTCGCCGCCACACAATTTATGTAGGGAACATCATCCTGGAAGAAAATTAAAGAGTCTTAATTAATGCTATATACCTGAGGGACTGATCTCACTGTGAGCTGGGGAATTCTTTATTATTGCAATCCTTGAGGTGGAAATTTTCTGCAGAACCTGCGCTCGTTCTGAATGCGGTAATGAGAGCCCTGCGTGTTTTGGGCGTGGTGTTGAAGATCCCTGTGCCATCAACCTGCACTTTAAGGAACTGCCCACCGTTCTGAGCAGTTCAGCGCACCGAGCAGTGGGAGATCTGTCCGTGGTGCTGCACGACAAATGCTCTGTCACTGACAAGTAGCGGGAAACAGGGATAAAGACATTGGTCACTTTAATCCACTTGTCATGCATGACATCAGTTTACCAGATCGCAGTTTGTGTCACTGATCTGAACGTGTCGAGCCGCATGATGGAAGAGAGCGCCCTGACGTCCGAGGCTCAGGTTTTAGAGTTCAGGCGTTAAAACGACTGATTTCTTTTGCAGACTCTTAACGCTTTAGCCCTAATGGAAACATTGTGCTTTCGAGTATCTCCTGACACGGCGTGGTCTTTCTCCGCCCCGTGCGTGTTTTGGGAAAGAGGAGCAAATACCAAGCGACACGGTGTCGTGAAAATACATCAGACAGAGAGTTGTTTGTTTACGCCGAGAAAGAAGAGACAGGAGGGCAGCAGGGCAGTGAAAAAAAAAGGACTGGAGAAACGGGCAAAAAAAAAAAGAAAAAAAAAGGAGTTTTAGAAGAGAAAACCTGAGCGATTATTCACACAGGAAAGACTTATGATAAAATGTGAATTTTATTTTAGCTTAAGTAACTCCCTGTCTTTGGAGATCATTCGAGACCACTTTCCCTACTTTTGTTGAACTTCAATATTAAACAAGTTCAACTTCATATAATTTTGAATCTGTTAATGATTGCGGTTGTGCATATATTTCCAAAAAAATATATATTATGTATGCGCATGGACTTGCAAAGTCATGTTTTGTCCTATTAATGGATACTTTCCCTGACTGGATGAAGCTGCACTAATGCATTTTTGTATCCCTCAAATTAGCCCCAAAATGCTTTTTTTTTTTTTTTTTTTTTTGTGTTGGAAGGTTTTGCGAGGGAATGAAATGGGAGTTTGGTGACGGGGTGTTTACGAGGTTTCTGTGCAACATGAATGCGTGTGGGTGTGTGTGAGCAGGGTAAGCCTAGGGGTAAGCTTTTAGAGGTCTAAGCAGAAGGGTGTGAGTGAGAAGGAGAGGACAGATTTGAGCAGTTATCTTTCCCTGCAGACCTCCTGTCCAGCCTGCCCACACACACACACACACACACACACACGCACACACACCCAATACTGCGTAAACCAATACACACAAATTTGCCATGAATTTTCCTCATCTGTAATATTTTTTTTTTCTAGCATGGCTTCCTTATGCACATCCCCAGTCCTGTCTAAATGGACTTATTAAATCCAGCTGTAACAAAATGCCTACGCAGATTGAGTCCGCAGGCTCGCCGGCTGTGTTTGTTGTGCAGTAACAGCAGAATCTCTCCACCATACCTCCTATGGCTCATCAGGAACAAGCCCTGAGCTGTGAGCACACAGAACATTGCCTGGGATTGTGGGGCTGATGCTATTTTTGCAGCCAGCAGAGATGAGGGATGTGCTGGGAGAAATCTTAGAATCCCCCCCCCCCACCACCACCACCACCACCACCACCACTTCCCCCCTTTACTCCCCACCAGACACTTTAATTAGAGTGCTTGCACTTCTTGCTCTCTCACCTGTCTCTTTGTTACAGAAAATAATACATGTTCAGGAGAAGCCGGTAAATGGATAAATGGATTGATAAATTGACTGAGACTACAATTTGTGCAAGCTTTGTTTTTTGTTTTTTCCTTTTCTTTTCTCAAAGACAATTGAGCAAATAAAATAAATAAAATAAAGCTCTTCCACGTTGTTTGTGAATGTGTATGCCATGCGAGCACTCAGCACAGAGTTGATGTCAACAGAACAAATCAATGCAGAGAATATAGTGGCAATTACTACAGCTGCCTGTAAGTGAACCTAGTGGAACAAACTAACTAATGCATGAATAAATAAGCACAGTGAAATGGAGATGTGTGTTTGTGCGTACTCGTGCGTGTTTAGGTGTGTGTGTGTGTGTGTGGAGACCATTCTGTGGATCGTGGACAGTCCTCCGCGGTGCCAGCCAATTAACGAAGTGTGTAAACCGAGCTCATTAAAGAAACACGGCCTTGGTCACACACACTTTCATAAACATAGTCACACACCAGCATACTGTCAACATCAGAACCTCTCTGATTTCAGGCGCATACATAGGAGGTGAAAAGTTTTCTTGTCTCCAGCAGCACACATCTTAGATGATACAAAATGTCTTCTATTGTGTGTGTGTGTGTGTGTGTGCCCTTTCCTGTGTCCATATGTATGTGTCCCTCTGAGTCTGTTTGGACAAGCCATAAAAGATTGATTTAGAGTTGTTGCTTTGAAGCAGCTGCCAAGTGCTGCCTCACTAACCCTGTGTGTAGAGAGAACAAAAGCTTTTCGTGGTCCCCACCTACTAAGCATTCCGCCGTCTCCCTCTGTCTGTCTTCCTCTCCCCACGGCTCTGTTCTTCTTGGCTGTTGTTCTTGTCTTACACTCATCTATTTTAATCCGCCTTCTCCGATTGTCTGACTCTGCCCTTCTGATTTCAAATGTTGGATGAGCGCAGCACAAACACGGGCCTTTCATTTGCTTCGCAGCGTGATAATGTCGAGTCAGGACGACGCGGCTCTGCTGGCAGCTGTGCGGAGCGCCGCTGGTGTGCGTGTCTGCTAACTTTCACCGCTCGGCGAGAGTGTGGAAAAAATACAAATAAAAAATACAATTCTGTTGCTCGGCCTAATACCGCTGCGGGATGTTATTAGTCACTGTGATGAGCGGCTCGATCTGAATGCAAGGTGTGTGTTATTAGTCTTCAACCGTGTGCTCGTCTCTCTCTCTCTCTGGTTTCCAATCCACACATGTCTCACTTAAAGTCCACTCAATTTACTCTAATTGAAATCTAACTGGATTAAGAGCCATAAAAGTTAATGAAAGAAGCTTTATAAAGCCTCAGAATAGGTTTCCAATTATACTGTGAGATGCTAAATTAAACCTATGAATATCCCTATTAATAGTCACAATCCATTTTATTTAATTGCTGTTTTTTATTTTTATGCATTTATATGTCTTCCTTGAGTCTTTTCCTGATGGGAGTTGAGAAAATGAAGTAAAGGGGTCTGTATAGTTCCCAAATTAGAAACGCGACCAAATCCATGTGGCATCTATGATAATAGATTTTTAAAATAACAAAGGGGATTTTTTTTTTTTTTTTAAAGGAAATGTGTACGTTTTTCCCAAGCATGAAGTAAATTAAAGAAAGTCTGTGTTATCAAAACTAATAGTAACACTTGTTAAGGACGAGCAAAAGAACGATGTTCTCCTTGTTTTTAGAAATGACAACGGAACTATTACATCCTTTTTCTGATTTATATTTTAATTTCATCCGTGTTTTACAGTCGTGTATGTTTAATATTAGACCTGGTCTCCAATCTTGTGCCAAGACCATTTTTTATTCTACCGTCACGCCACGCTGAGAAGAGGTGAAACGGAGTTAACGTACAGAAAACCATCTCGTCCGTGAGAGTGGCGCCTTGTGGACTGCAGGTCTCTGTAACACCATTGGATGGTATCTGCGCCACCTGGTTGTTTGTTGACAGGTTATGTTGCTTTTTTTGTTTGTTTGTTTTTTTCTCTCTTCCATTATAAATTCTTTAAAATACTTAAATAAATTAAAACTCTAGTGATTATTGTCAGAAAACTGAAAAGGGGGGGGGAAATAAAACTTCAAAAACATATATCCAAATTAATGCAGAAATAATTCACTCAACACAAAATGAAATCAACCTTAGGTATCTCAGCCCGCATGGAGGTTTATCCTTTTTGAATAAAAGGAGTAAAATTGGGAAATAGGGCTTTTTCTTTCCCTTTTCAGTGCTCAATCACGCTACTGTAGTAAAAGATGAATTTACAAGGTTTTAACACATTTTTGCCAGCGGTGTAAATTGTGTTGTATGGGTTATAAGGGCATTCCGCCTGTCTGACGTTGAGCAGGTATTGGTGTGGAAACATGAAAGAGCTTGTATGACTCTTTACAATATGTTTTTTTTTTTTTTTTTTTTTTTTAGTGGAGGCCGATGAGACAAAATAAAGCCATTTCTGTTCATAACACATCTTTATTCACACATTTGAGAAACAGCAAACAGAAATGGTCGGATGAATGGCTTTCGCTTTGCTTTTACGTCTCCATAACAATTGGACTGAAAAGTTGATCCTTACGCAGCAGGTGGGGAGGTTTTGACTGGAATCCTTGTAATACTGCTGCAAGGAAATCTAGCATTTGTGCTTCTTTTGAGAGCCTGGCTGTGAGCGTGTAATCAAAGACCCCCGAGCAAATCCCTCCCCCCTCACCCCCGACCCCTGAGGCAAACATTCATGCATTCAGACACACTTTACGCTGCGGTACAGCCTATGAGTCACCCGCAGTCCCAACTGTATACGCTGAACCAAGCAGAATTGATACAGTAGATAAAGGTTTGGATGGTTCCCATCCATTCATCTACCGTTTGGATCTTCTGCTTGAATCCTTTGCAACGTGACAACAGGAGCTGGCAGATTGTCAGGGCTGTGGGGCCTGGTGAGACGCCAGTAGGGACAGGTGGTGGGAATCTGTTGGAGATTAAACCGCTTGGACACCAGCTAACCCGGCTCACTGTGACCCTGACAGACATGACGCCCTGGCTTCTGGAACCTGCGTGGCAAGTGTCAGGGGTAAGTCGAAGCTTGTCCTCATCTTCCTTTTCCAGGTCACAGATAACTTCGGAGAAGTGGCAGTGGCCCGGACCACAACGCCGTGCAAAGCCAAAGATAAATCTGAGTCTGAATAAAATGAAGAATAAAGAGGTAGCTTGAACTCAATCCTTCTCAAAATATATTTGATAAAGAACCCTAAATATGGTTTTTGGCCACCGCCAAGAGGGTATGGCTCCAATTGTGCTCATAGCGCATGTTTCATTTTGGATTTTCTTATGACCTCAGGCCACAACTGGACCCTCACTGGACCATATATTTGTCCAAGTCTGTGGTGGAAGATAAATAATCGTTGGGGGTTCAGTCTATGCTTTCAGATCAAAAGGTCAGATGTTTGATTCGTTGTGAGGGCAGGCTGCCATGAAACTTTTAAAGCTACAAAATTGTGTGACCTATGATTAAAGTTATTTTCTTTTATGAATTATGCATTACTCCAAAACAACAACTACATCCATCCTTGCCAATGCATTTGTTATTTAAGGGCTGGGATGTTGTATTTTCTTTATTAGGCTGTCCAAGCAGCTCACTTCACTCCCTGCAGCTGAATCTAAAATGCTGCTGTGAAAAAATCAATTTTGACTTCTTTGTTTGTTCTGCTGCAAATCTGAAAGGAGGCTGCAGTGATGTTTGCTGATAAGAATGTGATTTTTTAATAACTTTGAAAAGTTATCAGTGCTCAACACACTGTGTTCTTTGGTCAGATTTCGTCAACTTGGAAACAACAAACGGTCACAAATCTTGGAATAATAATGAACAATTAAAGTGGTTAAGATGCTATCTGCTAATTTTGGCTCTGTAATAACGTTATAAGCTTAAAAAAAACCAAACAAAGCATTTTTCACTTAAGTAAATATCAAATTATCTTCAGAAAGCCACATGTAAATTATTTATAGTGAGGGCGACTGTTCTTGTTGAATAAATATCAAAAGAATGTAGCAAAACATGTTAAATGATGCAACATGAAAGTGACTATTTCATAGGAGAGAAAAACTGAAGCAAAACAAATATTGCAATTTGTTCTGCAGACATTAATTTTAATGTTCATCATTATTATATCCTCGCATATCTGCAATTGTCAGTGCAATAGAATGTGCGGTATTTACAATTATTGCTAATTGCATTGCAATATTCACATTAATTTGAAGCTTTTAAAGACTTTTACAGAAGTATGAGGTGGTTGTGTAGCATTTACAATATCAGACGATTCTAATTAAAAAAAGGGGCACAAATTAGAAATCTTTGCTCCCTGCTGAACCTCCAGCCATGAAGGAAACTGCAGAGAGCTGGTATAACTATTGATTCAACAATGCACAGACTTAACCCGCTCTGGCTCCAGCAGAGTGGGTTAAGACTGCTGGAATGTAGTCTGAAGAGTGAAATAAAGATTACCTAGCGACTCTGTAGCATGCAACTAGGTCTAGGAAACTAAGCAATGAGTTTATTCCGTTTAAATAATCTAATACATGAAAGACACTTTGCACCCAGGTGTCTTTTGTAAAAGGTTTAGTCCCACTAAACAAGTGGTAATTGGGCCATAACAGGGAATGTTTGTCCCATTTTAGTTTTCCTCTACCAGTCTAAAGGTTTCCACTAATAAATTTGTATCTTTTTTTAAACAATATAAACTACAAAGGAAACTATTTGAATACCCAAATAATCTAGATAATTATTAATTTTTACATTCATTGGGATGTTTCGGGTGTTCTTGACATGATTTTAGTAACATAAGGATGAATTTTTGGAGATTCATTTTAAACACAGCTTGCTAACAGTGTGATTTTATCGTAGTAGTCAATGTCATTCCTGCCATTCAGATAATGCTCTTTTTTTTTTTTTTTGCAGTTTTCCTTAACATTGCACCGCCCAACGTAACTTCCTGGGACCCAATGATTGGCATCAGTCTTAAATGTTTTTCACTATTCTTTCTCATGAATGTAGCTCAGACAGTTTGGAGAAATACCTATAACCCTCCTCTGGTCCTGATGTCTTTGACTTATTGGCTTTCAGTTACTAGACATCTGAAGCTTCAGGGCAACATTCTGCCAAACCTCCCACTTTTTTGTCGCAGTCGCTGACAATCAGTTAATTAAAGTCATTTGATTAGAAGCGCCACGCTGCTGCTTTTGCTCTTAAATCTTGTAGAAGCATTAAAGTTGTACTTCGTTTGTCCATGCCTGCACCTACAACGGCTGAACTTGTTTTTTTTTTTTTTTTCCCCGTGACAATTGTTATTTCCTTCACGATGGTTATGTTGACGGTCAAAGAACAATATAGGAAGGCAGAGATAGCACTCTCTGAGGCATAACATTTTTAAACACTGCAAAAAACCATTTATGAGCAGTAATAACAGAAAACACAGTACATCGTATACGATATATGAAAGTTAGGCGCTGGAGACAGCAGTGCTGTTTTCATTGAATGGATTATATTAGGATGAAATGAAAGACTTCTTGCATATTGGCTCTGCTCTGGGGAGCTCCATGCCACAGCACCCGACAGCTACTCACTCACGTCTCTCACAAGTCGACCTGCAGATGATTTTCTACTGTATTTCTTTTGCCATTTAAGGAAATTGTCAGGTTACCAAGGATTTTCTTTTAAAGCAGTCTGTTAACAAGGTCTAAAAGGCCCTTCGAGTGTTGAAGTCTTTATTCTGCTAATACAAGTTCAGAAATATACATAAAAATCATTGTGAATAACCTAAATGTGTCAAAGCATGACAGAATTTTAGCAGTGTTCTCTCATTGCCATAAAGCTCTTTTATAAAAACGAAAAGAAAAAAAATCAATTTTTGCTGGAAACTAATGGGTTTTTATCTACAGTTTTATTTCAATTGCTTAAGCATAATTTTGAAAACGGGCTCCGGTTTTTCATAACACGTCACAAAATTGGTACAACACTGAAGGAATACTTCATCGAAGCTATACGCTTTATTAAAAAAAAAAAAAAAAAAACTTGTTTTGTAATCAAAATAACAAAAAGGTCCATCATGTGATCATCAATTGGCTTTAGTGAGAGGCAGTATGGTGGTTAGCGTTGACCTGTAAATTGTGGTTGTTGCTGTGGACCCCATCATACCGATGAAGAGACACATCGTCTCGGACAACAACATCTTATTTGGTCCTGGTTTGCTCATGTCATAATGTAGCGTAATCTGTTAAAAATGTAAGAATGAGCTCAGTGTTGTTAGGACCTAAGTTGACATGATGGTGGAGAGCTTTATTCTGCGTAACATTTCCCCCACATTGCCCTGGCTGCACATTGACAATAACCCTTTGGCCAGTGACATTTCTTCCTTTTCTTCTCGTTGTTCTCACATTAAACCCAGCCTCATCAATATCTATGAACGTTTGTTGAAGACAGATGACATGTTGCCTTTGCAGAGTGTTTTTCGACCTGATAACTACTCGCCTGTGTGCATGTGCAACTGGTGGCTGTGTTTTACCATTGTGTGCTTATATTGGTGCAAATTGGGGCTGGTGCTTTGCTAATTGTAGGACAGTTTTAATATTAGCGTATCAGCAATCGTAAAAAACAAAAAACAAAAAAAAAACTGCAAGCATTCTCCTTTTGTGCCGGTGCACCGTTTTCTTTTCCTCTTTTCCATTCTTGCTTGGTTCAGTATGCTGTATCAAATCCGTCCGTGTCACCAGGGAGCTGTAGACCTTTACCTGGTCTAGTCTGGCTGTGTTAAAGGTCAGATATGAGAGGATTTCAGACTCTGGTCTCAGAAGTCAACTCTGCCCACCTCCTGCACCCCGGATTAAGAGGCGAGGAGACGAAGGCTGCCAGGAAATCAGGCTGTCAGAAACAGTCTGCATCTCTGTCGGAGGGGAGACTCCGGGTTTGTGTGAGTGAGCGGCGGAAAGGGGAAAGAAAAACGAGAGACGTGCATGTGTGCTTGTAATATCAATACCCCACTGATCCTCTTTTCCCCGCTGTGGGTCTCTGCACACCTCTGCCTGCCAGATGTGTTTACAGAGAGAGAGAGGGTGTCTCTGGGTGTGTGTGTGTGTAGGTGTGTGTTTGTGCGCGGATGCGTGTTTGTGTAGGTGTGACAGTCAGGTGTGAGTCTGAGTCTCGTGGCTGCAGTGAGAGATTTATGTGTTGGCAGGACTGATGCTGTTTATTTTGGCAATATGCTATCAGGAGCTGGCTGTGTGAGATCTGTGAGGTGTGTGTGTGAGTGCGTGTGTGTGTGTGTGAGAGAGAGAGAGAGAGAGAGAGTGAGTGAGTCAGATATGTGTGAGTGCTCTGTAGCGCATCTGAGTTGCTGTCGTCCAGAGGACAGCAGTTTGTAATCAGGCTTAATCAGGTGATGTGAATCAATGAGTTAAGTCTGAGTGTGTTATTCTTGAAAAGCTCAGCGGGAATCAGGTTTAATTATGGACCCACCTTTACAAACACACACGCATGCACACAACAGAAAAACACAACAGAGAACTCTGGGTTTATACTGCAGGTGCACACAAGCATTTCTATTTTCCTTGTTCTGGTATTTCATGTCCCAGTGATTCCTTCATTGTTTATCAGCTGTTATTTTTCATAAAGTAGAGAAAGGCAGCCCCCAGCTAACTACAGCTGTTAAGATAGCAAGAAATCAGTGAGGGGCAAATGCAAAACTGTCTCTGCAGGGAGTTTCTGCTATGCAACACTGCACATTTATATTGAGGAGAAAAAAAATAATAATGAAATGCTTTTGTTTAAAAGGCCCAAGAAGGGATGCTTGTATTTTTCCACAGTTCTTTGCAATTTGCATATACAAGTAGAACTACAGTAATACATGTTTGCTTCTTGATACATCTTTAAGAGACTGCAGTAAGCCTATTTCTAAGCAGATGTTTTGACTAGAACCAGTAGGAAAAACTGAGGTAATAACAGTAATAAGCACTCTGCATTTCACTTCGGCTCGGTTCCGTTTCTAGTTTAGGGCCTGCATGTGCACCTGTGCAACATCTTGCACATGTGGTGAAGTAATATAGGATGCGGTTCTCTTTTAACACACCTGACACATCTTATGTCAAGTCAAAACGCCAACCATAAATTCTGCCTCTTGCATACTCTCTTCTTGCTGATAAGAAAGTTGTGTTACCAGTGTGAAGGAAAAGAAATCTGAACAGAAGGTTTCTTAAGTTTACGTACCAAGCCTTCTGCACTTGTTCACACCTCTGGCATATGTGAGTAAAAATCATTAAAACACATTCATCTGTCATTACAGCTAAATAACTGCAATGTAGGGACATGATTATTTGATTTATTGGCACTTTATCCATAGGGCAACAATTATTGTGCCCTGTGTTTTTGTAACTTTCTACAAGCAGGTTAGTGCTCAGTGTTCACATATTACATTTTGTAATGTTATATGTGAATGTATAACACATATAACATTACGGATCTTTGATGATTTTTTTATTTAAAATGTTCTGGCATTTTAAAGAGTCCTGGTTGCAATGCACTTAAGCACGGTTCTCAGTGTCTTTGGAAGAATATAAAAGCATGTGTTGCTTTTTCATGTATTCCAAGTTTGCCTAAAGTCACACCCAACTGGAAACCAAGCAAGTCCAATCTCTGTCTTGTTTCATACACTAAACATCCATCCATCCATTTTCTTTACACCCTTACCCTTAGTGGGGTCGGGAGGGTTGCTGGTGCCTAACTCCATTCCGGGCGAGAGGCTGGGCCACCCTGGACAGGTCGCCAGTCTGTCGCAGGGCAACACAGAGACAAACAACCAAGCACACACACACTCACACAGGGACAATTAAGAGAGACCACTTAACCTGACAGTCATGTTTTTGGACTGTGGGAGGAAGCCAGAGTACCCGGAGAGAACCCACGTATGCACAGGGAGAACATGCAAACTACATGCAGAAAGACCCCGGGCCAGGAATCGAACCCAGAACCTTCTTGCTGCAAGGCAACAGCTCTACCCTAAACATATGCACATAAATAATAACTTCAGGTTATTATTTTCTATTTAAAATTTTGTATGGCAGTGTGTAGTAAGGATAATTTATTTAATGGATTTTACCCATCTTTACAAGGTGAGCTAATAAGGCACTGAATGTTATGACCAACAAAACAAAAACATTATTTAAACTTAACATCAACTACCAGGTTGTGTCATTATCACCTGGGTAGGTTAAGCTCACAACAGTGGAAACAGCAGTTTTCTTTGTATACAGATTGTTATTTATTTATTGTTTTTGGAAAAGTCTGGGCAAGTTTACTTGCAAAGCACATTTCAGTAACAAGGTGATTTAAATTGCTTGGTAGAAATAAAGCTTTTAAAAACAGTACATTGTACTGGCTTAATAACCAAAAAATAGGGAAAGATCAGACTAGAAAATTCTAATTAATGTTATAATTAGAAGAGTCAAATGCAATGCTAAACACATGGGTTTGTAGCCTTGACTTTGTAACTTTCCTGGTGTTTGTTCCAGAATACAAACTAAAAGCTGCTTCTCCATGTTTGGTTCTGACTTATTGTAGATAAAGAAGCCCTGGGTGGTCTGGAAGGTTTATACAACAATGACAACAGGGATTTAATGACTTTTGGGACCAAACCATTAATTGATTTATAAACTAACAAAAGTCTATTCTCTTAGCTTACAGGCATCGAGTGTAAGAGCTGCAGACCTGAGGTGATGTGCTTTATTTTCTTATGTTTTAGTAAAAATGTGAGCAGCAGTGTGCTGGATCAGCTTCAGCTGTCTAATTTTAGGCAGACCTAAAGAAGATACTGTTGCAGCAATCATTAACTAAAATAAACAGGTGGATGAATACTTCAGCATCCTGCAGGGACACAAATATTTTAATCCTGGAAATGCTGTTCAGATGTTAGAAGGTCGATTTTATAATTATCTTTATGCGTCTCTGCAAATTCGGGTCTGAATCCATCACTGCACTCAGATTTCGGGCCTGATACAGGAATTTCTAGTTGTAATGACTAAAGCTGTGTGAGGACTCTTGGTTGCTCCTCCTTTGGTCCAAAAAAAAAAAGTTTATTGCCACAGATTAAAGATTTAATTTTTTAAGGTTATGAGCTCTGACTAATTCCAAACTTTTTGTGCCTTCTATAAAAAAGCTGTGTACTGATTTCTTTGTCTTTAAAGTGAATTATTTTACCTCAGCAGTCACTGGTGTGTGATGGGGATGGGTTTGTTGTGCTGTAGTTTTGGGATGATTGGCCTTTGTTTGGTTTGATGCACTTTTTCTATTTAGGTCAGCTTTACACAGACCAGTGCTTCTCATTCTATGTGGTTCAGTTTGCTGTGGCATTGTGCTGGTGGAAAAAAAAAAAAATCACTTATTAATGGTTAATTTTGTTCATTGTAGACCAATTATTTAGAAATAATAATTTAGAAGTGATGGATTTCATTTTTAAAAGTAAAATGACAAAAAATAAGTGATCATCATTTCAGACTGGCATAAGAAAAGTAAAAAAAAATAGATGTTTTGTGATGTTCTTAAAGAAACTGAACAAATTATGATTGGTAGCTACTTTTCTTAATTGTTATAATTAGCATTCCCAGCTGTGACGTAGCTAGATCTAAGTATAACATGTTACCAAGACAGCTATACTTAGTAGACTTAAAACACTTTAAATCATTCTCTAAATTAGTCCATGAGAATGTTAGAGGATTACTAAAACACGTATTTGTGGAGCAGTGGCTTTGAGTGGCATGAAAATGAATAGCATAAATGTCTTGGATCAGGGAGCTGATGCACTTCATATCGCGTGTGATGTTTGGGAATTATAGTTTTATTTGTGTACCTAATTTGCAGATTCAAAGGTGAAAACAGAGTCACTCGTAGGAAGCGTCAGGCTGGTTCTCGCAGACTAAAAGCTGCCAGAGATCACAGCAAAGGCAGCAGTTATTAAAGCATTATCAGGTTTGAGCGTACAATTATGACTCATAGAGGAAGCTAATATTTGTCAAATGAGGCTTTATTTGGAATTGGCTTCTTGTGGATTTTGAGGGGGGGAAAAATGCAAATGTCAGAATGTAATGATTTCCTCTCAAACGGAGCTAAATACCAGAATGTAATAAGTCACATTTTTAAATGAGTTTTTTTTTTTTTTTTTTTTAACTGAATGATTCTGGGCATTTCTTTTCCTGCAGGTTGAAACTATTTCATGTTTTTTTAATGACACAGCTAGAAAAAAAAAAATAATAATAAAAGTGTGATCTTTGTCCAAGCGCTTTTTATGATAACTCTTTTCTCTAACATTGTGTCCTAATTGAGATTATAGTCCTCGTCATAATCAATGGCAAAGGGTCGCTTTTTGCTTTGTAAATTACTATCAAACGTCATTCACACACTATGGTGAGGGGAGTTGACACGTTTTATTTATAGATGCGCTTTCTTATCTGCTCGGCATTAATAAATGCAGCTGACGTCTTGTTTGAATCTGCAGTTTGAGCTGATTTTTCTCTTTTCTCCTTTTGACTTATCTGCATTGCACTTTTATTTCATTACATTTCTGTTGGCGTATTTTGAAGAAAGACACTTGACTTTGCACATTTCTTAAATCACATTCTTCTGCGTCTGTGTGTTTGGTGTCTAAACTTGTCAACCTGTGCGTAGTGCGCGTAGTGTGTATTTGAGTGAAATACGTCAAATGTCTAATCCCAGGAGAAGGGAAGCTGTCACAGGAACGCAAGAGAACGGTAATAGATAGGGGTAGAAGGATCTGTTAAAGGTATATAGAGAGAAAAAGAAACATAGGGGGGGGGGGGGGAATCCCTAGGGAGAAAGCAGTCTGTTCATTAGTAGTGTAGAAATGTTTGTGTGTTTGTATCAAGCCTGAATACTGCTGCTGCTGCTGCTGCTGCATGTGGGTTACTAACTAGGACACATCTCCCAGAATGAAGCAAAGCCAGATTCAGAACAAGATTTCAGTCCTCAAAGTGTTTCCTTCATCACTTTTTTTCTTCTTCTTCTTATTTGATGCATTCTCCAGCATGAACATCATCATCACTATTAAACAAGTTCAGCACAGCTTCAGCCAAGAGTACACAGAATATAAATTTATATATAAACGTTAAGTTCACTGGCCTGTCAATTAGCCTGTTTCTCAATAAAAGGCTGGTACTGTGGGAGTGTTTCCATCTCAGGGGTGAAACCGCAAGCTGAAAGAGGGGAACTCAAGCCGGACCTGGCAGCCATTTGCTTCCCCCCCGTCCCCGCCCCCGCCCAAGACCACACCACCACAACCTATCCTCAAAATGTCGACCTTTTTGCTTCCTCCACTGAATATTGCATGTCTTTCACTCCCCGGCGCTTTGTATTGTGTTTGCAACAGCGGTTTTTTTAGACTTTGTTTTCAATTTTTCGAAGCCAGCCATTGTTTTATCCATCCCAAGGCAGATTTTTTTTCCCCCTCTCTGCTGGCTACAAGCAGGACTACTAAGAAAAACAGATACTGTTATTTATTCATAAGGCAGACATACTTACCTCAGATTGTCCCAAATTGCATTCGTGTTCTTGGGTATTCACACTTCGGTGTTGTGCTGCAGACTGAATTAGATCGGAGGAAGGGAGTCGCCATCAGAGGGACGTCTCTGAGTGTGTGTGTGTGTGTGTGTGTGTGTGTGTGTGTGTGTGTGTGCGTGTGCGCGTGAGTGAATGTCCCTGATAGCGTGAGGGAGGGATGTGTTCTATTAGACCAGACCAGTTTTCTGTGATCACAGCTCTGATAAGAATTGTGGGAAACCACAGTCACAACAAGCCACCCTGGAATACCAAGTAGACACACACACACACACACACACACACACACGCACACACACACACACACACACACACACACACACATATTGGGAGTGGATCCGTCTTTCTTCCTGGCACACGTACGCTCTCACAAACACAGGAGATAAAAAACAAAAAGACACGACGGCGCTTTCACGCATGCAGAAGACGTGTATTGATGTTCAGCCTCCTTTTAGATGTAGCCCAGAATTTGACTTGTGAATCTTAACTTTATTTCTTCCAGTATAAAACACATCCTCGGCAACAGACAGTGTGTTGTTTTGAAGGCATGCAGAGCAGTCGCCCATGCATTATGAATGACTTAGTCAACTTACAGTGATGGTGCTGGAACATCTGCTTCGATTAGCAGGATGTTGCAAACTTAAAGCGCTCTCAGACGGAGGCATGGGAATGGGTTGAACTCCAAAGGTGTTATTACCGCAACTGTCGCACGTGTTACAGTGGAGTCAAATTCGGCAGCTTTTAAAACATATTACAATGCAAAATGGATGACTCATTGGGACAAATATAGAGCATTATGTCATAAAAGCATCATTCCACTTACATTGATTTTAAACCGGTCATATGGCTTTAAAATACTATGTGCGAAGTTCTGGCATGATCTAGAGAAATTCAACTAAGAAAAAAGGCCAATTTTTTTCTGCATATTTATTTAAAAAGCCCATAATTGTGCAGAGAAATCAGCTTGTGACCAGGATCTGATGATCTTCATGGACGGTGTCTTGCTGGTTGGAAACCCCCACAGACCTCTGACTTCAGTGATAAAAACCCTTGAAAGTTGTTGCTGTGTAAAGAAAACTCAAACCTCTTCAAAGTTGCTCACACATTGATGTATCAGGAGCAAACAGTTCATGGAGCTATCTAAGAGGAAACTGAGTTTTCAGTTTAAAAAACAAAGTCAGACTTTCATCAGACAACGGGAAGACTCGACACATTACAGCGAGGTTTGCTCTTTTTGCTTGGAAATGCAGAACCAAAAAACTTCAGTTTGTAACTCAAGTTGTTTACTGTAAGCATTGGGATCAAAACATTTTCTCAAATATACTAGAAAGATTATAAAGTCTTAAAGGTGCTTCATTTTCACTTTAAGCATCCATTTGTTATTTTCCAATTTACCTCGATTTTGCGTTAGCTTCTGCTTCTTCTCTAGCTAATACAGTAAACACAAGATCTCAAGCTAATCAACTTTGTTTTAACAGAAGTCTCCTGTATAACAGGACATGAAATCTCTCAATTGTCTCAATCAGACGTTGACTTCCTATGTTTAGTTATAGGTTGAAGTTCACTATAGCTTAAATGCTCCATCAGCCCAGAATGCATTGCTTAGGTGGACCTCTGTAGGAGAAAACTATGATAAAAATATAACATTTTTGCAATTATGTTGTAGGTCAATAAGAAAATTCAAACATATTTAGACCACTACCTAAACTGTTATGAGTTAACCTAGCAGAGGCGAACAAATCTGTTGTTTCATTATCTGTGGTTTCTCAAACTGCTACATTTTGAATCTGAAGAAAGTAAGACAAATGATCTAATTATTATCCGACTTTGTTTTAGTATTTGAGAAATATAAACAGGTTTGGAAACCAAAAACAAAAAAACAACAAAAAAAACCTCTGTCTGATTTAATGAAAGAGAAACTAGTAGAAGGATAGTTATGTGTTGCAACACTGTTTGACCAGATGCCAAAATGCCAATTAAAATAGAATTTACCAAAACAATTATTGCATGTGGTCAAAAACACATGCAATAATAAGATTTTTAAAAGTGACACAAAACAATTGTTTTTATTTTTTTGTGTCTTTGACCATCTGCCTGCACCGCTTTCTTTTCATCCCAGCTGCTGATCTCCCTGGCCATGCAGCTCTGGCTCTCCATTATCATGACGGATGAAGCAAAGTGTAAAAAAAAAAAAAAAAAAGTCAATAGCTCATACAGATCTGCTGGCAATAAGTTGTGATAGGAGTTCTTTTTTTTTTTTTTGCCAGTCCCCACATCTGCCAGAGATGCTGGCAGCATTAAAGAGGTTCCTGCTGAGTGGAATTTGCTGTGACAGGATGGATTTCCGTTTGAAGTTCCCATACTGTATAGAAACACAACTCTGCTTGGATCAAGAAACATGCGCTCATGGTGGGTTACGTTTACAAAACTGTGTTACATACTCATATTAAATTGTGCTACTTTGTGGTACAATAAAAGTGTGATGGGGGCTTTTGTGTAACCGGAGCCCATCTGTTGTTAGGGTTGCTGATATGGCAACCCCATCTACGGGGAGCTGAGTTGCACATTACAAGAAGAACACACACACACACACACACACACACACACACACACACACACACACACACACACACACACACACACACACACACAAAAGCTTGCACATAATTGTCACCTAACGCTTCAGTAACACTACAATTACAGCAAATGATTGTAGAGCCACTCATCACAGGTCCTCTTTTTCATCTCACCTGACCAACAATATCAGCCTTAGACTGCGGGATGAGTACAGAAGACAAAGTGACAAATGCAGAAGAAAAGTGATGAGCCGGGATGGGAGGTTGGGGGGGTGTGGGGGGGCGCATTCAGTTAAACAATCAACAAAATAATAGGCTGCAGTGAAATAGGGTAGATAGTGAATGGGAAATGATTTACCGATCAGTGGGGTGCGTCATTATGTGTCTGAATTCATTCATTTATGTATGTGTGTGTCTGGGCAGTTTGCCATCCACCACAGTTTCATACGTTGACCTTATCTGCAGCTTCCTGCGGCATTATTACCATGAGTTATACACCATTACTTATCTCCTGCGATCTACAGCTGCCGGCTGTAAAAAGCATACTATGTTTGCACATAAAACCACACAAGGAACATGCGCACAGATAACACACCTAATTCTGGCAACCTGCATGAAAACAGCATGCATAAGTTATATGCGCCAGACTGCGAGGAGAAACAGAGCGCAAGGAGGAGAGACAAAGTTATATAAAGTATGAGAGGAGCAGACATGAGCAGAGGAAAAAACATTAATGGAGCTGACAGCAGGTCGTTCTGTTAGTGCAACTTCAGTCAGTGCTTCCCTTTAAATCTGTCTCCGAATGAGGATGAAGTGGATTTGACACTAAAGTTTAACCAATTTTTTATTTTTTTTGCACCACCCTCCATGAATCATGAAGAATCTGTGTGTCGTTTTCTAAACATATAAACCTCGCTGCTGTCAAGTCTTAACGAGTGAGCAAGCGACTTCTAACAAAATAAAGTGAGTAATTTAGCACTTGTGAAAAAAAAACAAAAAACTTATTTTCAGAGATACAATTGAAAGTGAAGCTAAAACACTTCAAAGCAGCTGAGAAGGTTTAATGGATCTACTTTCAACAATGCTTTTACTTCCCTCAGCCCAGATCAGGTCGCAGGAGCAGCCACTCCAAAAGGAAAGTCTAGACATCCTTCTCTAAAACAAAACTCTTAAGGCCATTCTGGTGAATCCCGAGGCTTTCCCGGGACGAGAGGGACGCACGGTGCCGAAGATAACCTGAGCAAATAGATTATATTACAGGAGTCACTTGTCCTGTGTAAAAAGACTAGACAAAGTGGTTCGGACCACTTCAAGACAAAGTCTTCCGCTCTAGCGGTGCTGTACCACACATTCATGAACCAGTAAAGAAGCTTGTCAACCACAAACCAGAGCCTTTGGTATCTTGAAAATATACCCTGGTTAGATTTTAAACCATTTTATCTAATTATTTCAGTGTGTATTGTTTACCAATCCTGCTCCTGTATTGAATGTGTTTCCATTTAAGAAAATCATTCACAATTAAATATTTGTTTCTGCTGACCTCACTTGATAAATTACAACCTTAAACTGAAAGTGATTTTTCACGCACTCCTCACCTCTTCACTTACCAAATTTGTGTATTAAAGATTCCCGTTTAATTCGAATTTGGCTGTTTGACAAGCGTGGCTGCCATGTTCTACATATTTCGGGGACTTCTGTTAGAACACATTTTAAATGGTGCCGTGTAGTCCTGCGTGTGCCGGCTGAGCCTGATACACATTGGCCTACAGGGACCACCCAAGCAGATGCTTCATTTACAAAATTATGCATGTAGGGCATAGAAATAGGTCTGAACTGGAGGAGATTATAGGTACAGAATGAGACCAGAGAGGACTGCAGCCTTCAGTGAGGCGACTCTATTCCGCTCCCGAATTATTATTTTTTTGTTAGGGAGAGAGTGATGTGGAAAGAAAGAAAGATAAGATATGCCAGTACCCATTTCTGTTAATCTGATTCATTTCTTAGTTTTTATTTTTGCTTAGGTAATCAGGACAGTAACAGAGTTGTGAGGGTGTAGCTATTTATCGCTACCTTGCTTTTACCAGATCGTATCACCAATCAACCTGATATTTTCTTTCTTTTTTTCTCATCTAGCCCCTAAAAAAAGACATTCCAAATTATCTTTTGCAGTCCATTAACTTTATTGATCGCTCATCTTCTTTTCTAATAACCAGTGCTTGAAATCCATCAGTTAGACACATTAATAAATCGGATTTTAAATTTTTTAACCAAGAAGGTTATCAAAATGATGCAGCTTGAAACTTTGTAAACAACTTTAAAAAAAAGAAGAAGTGCAAAGTACAAACGGTGCTTAATTCCACTAACATGAGTAAATTTAACCAGTTAGTTTCCACCCCTGCTTGCTGTTCGATCCTGTTCTTGATTTTAATTTGAATTGGCAGAATCTAAACACTTTGGAGTGCTAAGACGGGCTGGTGACCTGTGCCTGGTGTATCTCAGCTCTTCCCCAGTGACGAGGCAACACAGAGACAAACTAAAGAAAAAAATCAACCATGAGAAAAGAAGTTACAGATATCTGTCATTCAAGCAAAGAAACTGAATTCAGCAAAGATTAATTTGTTTACTGCATCAGTCAATTTTCTTGTTGGTTACTGCAGCCTGGTTGCCATAGCAAAGGAAAAACAATCTATTAGGTACAATTTCCCCCTTTGTTGCTGTGAGTATAGTTAACTTCACCAATATGCTGTAATTAAAGCGTTGTTAAATAGGGCCGTTTTTTGGAAAAGTGATGAAGTATGAAACACAGGGGGTGCAACTGAAAATGAGTTCAGAGAGTTGAAAATATGCAGGGTGCAACAATAACCCCATGAAGGAAATCTTTCAAGGTGTTCCTGAGAAATTGGCTTTCCAAGAATGGGACTGAAGAGCATCCTGAGAGCACAATGCTCATGACTGTCGCTTGGCTCAAAGGCTTGAAAACCTCAACTGAAATCTAATTGAGGAAGTCATTTTACCCACTTGGAATACTTTTACTATATATATATATATATATATATATATATGTATATGTCAATGTACTCTCATTCCAGACGCTTCACTTCTCTCCTCAGCAGCACCAAGGGTCATTTGCATTTTCCTTTAATATATTTCTTCAATTCCAAAGCTTTGGAGATTCCTTTGTGCATTTGTTTACTTCAAAGATTTTTTTTTTTCTCCCCGTCATTGCTCAAGAACCTTGAAAAAAATTAAAGCGTTGTTAAAAGTGTAATAGATGCATAAAAAAAAATATATATATATAAAAAAAGCATGTGCCGTGTATTCTACAGAGAGAGGGACTTTGATGTTATTTTCACAGAGTTAAGTCAGCCTACAGCTATGGTGTAACTCATGGTCATAGGTGAGAGATGGCAACTCCATTTTTTTCCTCCTCCCTTTATTGTTGGATGTTGTTGGACTCGCTGGTGAGGGAAAAGCTCAGACGGCACGATTGTGTTTACCGCCTGGATTTTGCACAGTCAGCAGACGCGCCGCAGCAGCCACTTGCCTCAACGTGAGCGGCACAACCTCTGAGCGCGTTTGACCCGAGGATGTTTCAGGGGTAGCGGTGTCGCGTGTACGCAAATGATTGGTGGTGACATCAGGATTGTACCTTCCGGTGCAGTGAGTACTGTGAGCACGGCGATCGGTAGGCACAGATGGGGGCAAGAGAAGGAGAGAGCGGCGAAATGAATGGAGTGTGACACCCTTGGGTCGAAACACGCTTCGGGGACGTGTTGGGAACACACTTGAAGCGGCAGCAGCAAAAGCTGATTTGAAAGATGGGAATGTCAAGGCAGTGATGAGCACTCAGCTCAGGTCATGGAATATTGTTAACTAGTAAGAGACGAATAAAAGGTTGAGGAACAATAAGGATAAATGGCCAAAAGCCTCCCTCTCCACATCTTTTTCTTTCAAACTATCTCTTTTTTGCTCAAGCTTGCACGCACGCGCATAAACGCACATGAGCACACACACGAGCCCATACCCACCCACCCACCATGTTATTGCTGAGTTACCACAATTCTAGTTAAATTGGAGGCTTAATTTGAAGCCAGTGGCTTTTTCTACAGGTCACATTGAGTCAATTTATCCGCAAAAGCCAAACTGTGGGTTTGATTAATGAAACACATGGACATGCTTCTGGCAGGATCAGGGAAGCCTAATCAAGCGAAATCTCTCGAGGTCGCAATTAGGTTTGGCGAGTCCTTGGAGTCCTAACTCTGCCTCCCAAACAAGCCTGTCCATTAATTTGGAAGAATGCAGAGATTTCTCAGACAAATAGTTTTCTGTCCACTTTCTCGCCGAGACACGAACAAGCTCGTCATTCATGGGTTTGTGAAACGCACTGTGTAGTTTCAAGGATGCATACAAGAAGATGCGTAATAATATTCGGTTCATAAGAATGAGGCTTTAGCAGTAATATTGTGAAAACAAAAACAGAAAACTAAGAATCCAATGGTTTTGGTCCCCACAAAAACAACATAAAGCACTATATGCATCCAATTTGGCCAAGCTGTGTAATTTGACTTAAAATGTATATTTTATTCCCCAAATTTTACATACTTTAAGAAAAACATATCAATTTCTGTATGCCATTGATATAAAGTACATTCTTTAAGTATACTACCATGTTTAAAAAAAAAACACAGAAATTTTAATAGTTAGTTTCAGTCTAGTACTGAAGTTAAAGTTGTTATTCATAAAACAAATGAAAAAAACCCCCATATTATTAGATAGTACTTAGATAGTGTTCAAATAAATGAACAATTATCAGAATCAGTTTTCTGGTCATTTTTGACGTTTCCAGATTTGGATGATGACCGACTTCAGAATAAGTTGCTGTTAAACATCATTCTGGGTAATGTTCTCTACATTTTTTAATCTGTTTTAAAATCTCTTTTTCACTTTAAAACACCACCACCTAGAATCTTTTATCTTATCTTGCTGATGTCATGATTTATAAAGTAAGTACTTTGGTTCTGCTGTGGCTTCAAATCTGCCATATAAATATTGACTGGAATGGTCTGGATATGATCAATAATTATGAGGACTAACGACAATAATAACAAGTTGATAATAGTACAAAAAATATTTTTTTGTCACGAAAAGCGGCTTTTGATTGTTTAGCAGGTGCGGGTGCATGGTTCACGAATAAACTCGGGTTTAAAACAAACCTTTCACATCTCTGACTTATATAACTTGCATTTGCCTCACCTGATGAAGTTACATGCCAACAGTAGCTATATAAATGTTTGAAACCTGCTTTGATGAGAAACGTTGTTGCTTTTTAATATACGGACATCTCATTCCACACCCTTACCTACTAGTGAAATAAAATCCAGGAGAAAACCATATAGCTGCACACATGCCTCATTTTTTCTCATTTTAAGGTAGTTGCCTAGCTTTTTTTTTTTTTTACTACTTCAGCATGGAACAAGTTGTGTTTGTCTGTGTCACTCAATGTAAGCTACGAGATGGGAATTTTTGCTTGCAGGATGCCCTCATAGGCCCCAATTTATTGACTGTAAAAGTTCTGCCTTTAGCTGCCAGCCTACCGAGTATTTATGGAATAATGTTCGCTAGACTCCAAGCAGCTACTATAATAACAACAACTATGCAGCCTTACTCTCTGTCTGTGTGTGAGTGGAGTAAAACAGCAACCCAAACAAATCTGTAATAGTCTACATGACATTTCCTAATAAACCTGTATGATGAAGATACAAATCACCACATCGGAAGAATTAAAATTAGTAAGTGCAACATAGATTTTACTGCTGTTGCCCTTGAAACTTGTGAAAGCTAACTTTATTAAAGCTAAATCATGATATTAAAGCTTAACTTCTGCAGTTGGAAAAATTGGCATTTTCCCTCTTGAGCATATTGCAAATTGGGGTGTGTAGACAAAAAGATCAGAGCCATGTGACCATTCCGCTGTGTGAATTGTTATACCCTTCTAAAGCATTTTCCACCTTTAAGGTGGAAAATAAGTTTTCTCATGATTGGTCAGGACGTACAATTTGCTTGTGTCGTCGTGAAATTAAGATTGAGGGAAGCTAACTGGCTAACCAGATGTATGGCACATCAATCCACCTCGTCGACAGTTTTCTGTCGGCTACTGTATATTGAAAGCATGAGGATTTAGCACATTTGATGCTGAGGTACAACTGACCTCAGCATCAAATGTTTTCATCTGGATTTGTCCCCAAAACTGCATCTTTTTACAGATGATCTACTGATGTACTTGCATCTTTCATATTCATGCACATCAGTGTTATTTAGTTTGCATTGCTATCTCTAATCCCATCCATATGCATGCACAGAACAGTAGGCTGAAGTCAACCCACCACTTATGTCTCTGAGCCTCAGAGTGACATACTGACAGTGTTGTAATGATTGACACTTGAAACGGCAAGTCAGACTGTGACAGACAGTCTATGCGAATAATTGACTACAAGTGTTAAACGTGACATACATTTGTGCTCCACTCCATGCCACCTTAGGTTTTGTAATGCCTGCTTTATTTTTAAGCTGACATTCTGACGGGACATGGGTGGTCCAAGCTGTGATTTCTGAACAATCAGACGTAGTGTATGAGGTGGACCTTTTCTGAATATTTCGTGGCACAGTTTTGTGAAAGAGCCACTTGTAAGCATGATTGTCCTTGTAAAATATTTCCTAAACGGTCCATTCGATGAAAGATTTTTGCCACAAGATTTGTTTTAAGCAAGTTATTCGAGTTACTCAATGAATCATTTCAGCCCTATGCAGCGTCTTGTCTTGCTCTCTACTGCATGTTATGTGAGATGAATCACTTTTTGCTAATTGCTACAGAGACGGAGAAAGCAGGTATCCCATTTTTACAAATGGTTCTGAGGGTGAAAGCTCCTTGAATATTAATATTTCCACTACATTTTATTCTCAGCCACAGGGAACTTAACTGGAGCCCAAATGCCCCAGAGATGTCTGTCTGGCTTTAGCTAAGATGCATACCTACACACACACACACACGCACGCACACACACACACATGCATGCACACACTCAAATACAGACCAAAAGTATGAAGAGGAAACTGATCAGCCGCATGTAGCGGGGAGGGCACTCCAATGGGACTAATTAAAGAGATGGAACAGACTGCAGAAATCATTGGAGAGCACAACTCTTCCTCCAACACCGCTTCTCTCTCTTCTCTCTCTTCTCTCTCTTTTGCTCTTCTGTGTTCAGTTGATGAAAGCAACATTATAAAGGGTCACAACATCCAATGCTGCTTTCTTTGCCTGCGTTCGTACCGCAGGATGCGGATCAGAGCAGCCGAGGAACTGTGGTGGCTGCAGCATCCGAAGGCGCTACCAGAAACGCACAATCAGATGTAAACAAGTGGAACACAATTGTTTACAAGCACTTACCGTAAAATTGGATTCCCAAATTCTCTTTGTATTTGTTTGTCGGTGCAGAAAAGTGCTTTTTTTTTTTTTTTTTTGAGTCGGTGCAGATTTGTGTGTGTTTGTTGACGAGTGAGTCACCATTGGCTGCGGAGTCTGATACCGATGAAGACTCAAGCGGTTTAGATGCTATTGATTAGAACCCCCTTGTTTCTGTGCAGTGACAAACACACACACACACACACTTCCCTATCCTCCCCCCCCTGCTTTCTGAATCCATTTCTGCATCTCACACCCACTTGTTCTGCGGCAGACAGACCCACAACCAGCCATAATGAAGTGGCACTGCATGATCACAAACACTGCTGTGGGTCTAAATGAGCTGGGGAGGAAGCTGGCAGCGTTTCTGCTTTGTTTCCTAATTATTTACTTCTTGCAGAGCATAGGTGGGAATGGTAGGAAGAGGGCGAGGGGTGGAGGGAGTGATATGGGACAACCGGAGGAGACAAGAGGAGGAGACGAACGAGAGAGAAGAGGAAATCCGACAATGCATTCGGTTTATGAAAAGCGAACGGCAGTGGCACCTGCAGCAATCCTCAGCTGGGTCTCATATATGTCAAAACGTCGGCCTTGTTTTTCTGCAGAGCCTGTAAGAGATGAATGTTGTTAATCACTTCATGGGTTTTTATTTTTTTGATTCTGTATGCGTGTGTTGGAAAATGTGTGATGGACTCTAACTTCATAAAGCCTTGGTCTAGTCTCTCTAGCTGTGCAGATTTTTATTGCTAAAAAATGCCTGTCTGTAACGGCCAGATGAGTCATGCACCAAGCTCCGAACTCAAGCCAGGGCTTAACACACACACTTCCTCAGGGCAAAGAGACGCGCATGCACAGAGAAAGTGTGTGTGTGTGTGTGTGTGTGTGTGCCTGAACATGGTGCGTGTGCATAGATGGACTCGTACGCTCACACTTGGGTCCAGCAAGGTGTGTGTAATCTCATCCACAACAGAGTTAATCTGCTCACTTTCACAGACCCGCAAAGTTTGGTTTACTCAAATCGGCACAAATCCTTTCAAGAGTGTTTCGCGGAAATGTGCTCTCTTTCTTCTGTGGCACCTTTTCAGAGTTTACAGGGAAAGTAAATGAGCGCTAAACGACGACAAAACACAGAGTCTGGGAAAAATGTTCAGAACTCCTTGAACTTGTTCATCTTTTCTTCACATTGCAACTAAAAACTTTAGTGTATTTCATTGGGGTTTTGTGTGCAGGAATGTTTCTGAAATTCAAAATTATGAAATTGCTTGGAATATATATATATATATATATATATATATATATATATATATATATATATATATATATATATGGAAGTTAAACTAAAAAAAAACATCTAGTGTATTGATTCTATCTTTAGACACACTTTAAAACAATCGCTTTTGACACATTACAAAACATGTTCACGCTTTGCTTCCTTTTTATTTTGTTTCCTTTTATTTCCCTCAAGAGGCCCTGCCTGTCGCTTGTCTTCACACACAGATGTAAAGAAATAATGTGTCAGACAAGTGAAGACTAAATATATAATGTGTAATTCTGATGGTATTTTGGGGTATGCTTCTACCAACTTTGATATTTTTACCCTTTTTTGTTCATCTCCGAACATCAACCTTTAAGTCTTGATGGAAATCCTCAATTGGATTTAAGCCAGGACTTTGACTGGGCCGTTTCAACTTCAGAATATGCTTTGATCCAAAACAGAGGTTCTGAATGTTGGCCCTCGGGACCTGTGCTGCATTTTTTTGGTGTTTCCCAGCTGCTACTCACCTGACCTAAATGAATAGGTGATTAACAGGCATCAGAGGCAGTTTATGGCATGCTGGGAAGGCAAAGCAATCATTTGAACCAGTTGTGCTTACGCAGGAACAAAAGTAAAACACAAATGACGGTGGACCCTGAGGACTGGGATTAAAAACCACTGATCTCACCACTGGCTGAATGTTTTGGTTTAATGTTTTGGTTTGCTGTCTTCCTGAAGGGCATGCCCCATCACAGTCTCAGACCGCCGACTGGTTTTCTGAGTGTTTTGCCCTGCAGGCCTTGTGTTCTCATCAGCTGACCAGCTTCCCTGGTAACAAAAACCATCCGATAGTAGGAATGGCTTTCCCCCAATATGGGATGGTGGTGGCAGCATTATGGTGCAGGGATTCCATGTTTCATTGTTGAGTTTGCCAGAGCACCTTTTTTTACACATTTGCTTTGCTCCCTCGTCCCACCCAAAGCGATTATACACGGATTGATATGCCTTGGCACTTTTTATGGCTTCCCAATGTATGCCAAGTTAAATTACACACAGAACAGATGAACTCTGTTTTCTAATTAGGTGACTTCTAGCAGCCACTGGTTGCCCTGGACTTTAATTAGCTGTGCCAGTTAAAGGGCAGAATACAAATGCAAGCCAGACATTTCTGATATGTTTGTAAGGAAAAGAAAAATAAATGAAATATTAAAAGTTCTGCATTGTTTTCCTTTCGCTTTAGAATTAAGCCCCATGTCTGCCTGATCTATCATTTTAAATTCCATTTAAACATAACTTTATTATTATTATTATTATTATTATTATTATTATTATTATTATTATTATTTCTGAAATAGTGCAAACATTTTTTTTAAAAGTGTATAGCAAATTATGCTTCAAGACAACACAGCTGGTTGTCTTGAAGCAACCGGCCTGTTTAATTATTTTCTTTTAATAATTAAACAGGAGGCTCTGAAGTGAAGCAATAGCACATTTAGTTAGACTTTACTTGTCAAGAAATGCCCAAAACAAAATCCGCTCTGCCATGTGTGGATGTGGCTTCTCTTTCGACGTGAGCAAGAGAAGCCGCAGAGCAGAAGTGTGTTTGTAGGAGATTTACATCCTCCCAGCACTACTACAGCGCTCTGTTTTTGTTTGTTTGTGAGAATAAATCATGTGGAAGATACAACAGATGGTGAGCCGCTTGTCACTTTGTACGTTTTCGCCTGTATTTGCTTTATTCTATTTCTCTTCGTGTCATTTCCTCACACACATGTACACAAAGATACAGACTAAATGGGCCCTCCTGGTGGAGCAGACAGAGAGTTTGCCTGTTGTGGAAGTTTATGTCCTAGTCGGTGCCCGGAATATAAAGTGCTTTATTTCTATGCGTCCCCTCGCTCCGGGTAAACATAGGACAAAATTTAGGTTGGCAAACAGTTTGAAGGTTTGTACCCATCATTGTGCATTACCTACAGTAATATGTCTCACAGAAAACAAAATCTGTTTTTAAACTACGTAATTGCTGAATAATAATTAAAAAAAAATAAAATTCTTGCTTGGATTTCATTAGTGGTTGCAGAATCATCTTTTTGAGATGTGACGTGTTTTCAGCAGACGGGCTGACGTAGCTGCGGATAAAACAAGTTTGAGACTAATTGGCAGATTCTTTTATTGCAGAAAATTGGAGCCCATCTTTCTTACCTGTAATGTTCAAAACACCAGCTTTTATTAAATATTTTTTTTTTCTCTGTATTGCATTTGCTCTCTTGCAAATCTTACTGCAAGAGGTACTGATTTAGCTTCAGCATACTGGAGAACAGACAGGAAAAATTGTTTTCATCTTGCATTAATATCTCAAAATACTGTTCTTCATGTAATTATTAGACACTGTTTAAAATTGTTAAATCAAATATATTGGTATGACTTATCTTGTTACCTATTGTTTTGGCTCAAAATGTTAATGTATAAAGTTTTGTTTGTTTGTTAAAACCCCACCCGGCCTACAGGAGACGCCTAGAGTCATGCGAAAATGTCTAGACACCACAATAAATATACAGTTCTTTTAAATATTCAACTTTTAAAACAAAATGTTTACATGTCAATGTCTAATTTCAATTTTGATTTATACCTGAACAGAGAGTTAAACAACAACAACAAAAAAAACAACCTTTGCCTCACTTATTAAAACATATGAACAGGGCATCACTCTGCAACAGAGCAACTAATGTTTCAGCTGCATACGTGTGTGTGTTTTTTTTTTTTTCTTTTTGCGTGCAATGTAGATTGGGGAAAAAAAAATGCATTTCGTATTCTGATGGCGTCTGCTTTCATCTGCTTCTTACAGAATGCGGGAGCGGGGTCTTTGGATTTGCGGAGTAGGTGTATGGAGTCTTCTGCTATCCCTTTGTCTGACCTCCCTCACACATGCACACAGAAGTCATACAGGTAAATGCGTCTCTGCCTCACCTCTGTTTGTGTGTGTCCTCATTGTAAATATTCCTGTCAGCCAGCGAGCACGCTTTTACGGGACCTACAGTATCGGATCTTTTTGCAGATTACCTCTGCAGGGCGCCTCTCCGGTCAATTTCATTTACGTGTTGTAAAGCTGGAGTGAATAGACTGTGAAGGTCGAGGTCAGATCCCCAGTGAAACGTGGGATCGCAGGGGCCGTTTGCCGTGACGAACGCTCATTAAAAAGTTATTTAATAAGTGGAAAGGGAATACAAGTCGGCCGGCTAAATGGCCCGCTCAGCTCGGGATGCTTTACCCGGGGGTTACAGCAAAAGGAGCGGTGGGCTTTGTTCGTTTGCGGTTTCTGATTGTGTGATGGCCTTCTTGTGCCGCTGCATCACTGAGCCCAGACGCGTTTTAGCAACTCTGCAGTTCATTTCTCGTTTAAAGTTTTAGTATCTTTGCTCAGGGATCACCATTGTTGTGCTGACAATCACAAACTTCCTCCACTTGGCAGCACATTTTACTTGCCATCTGAATATCGATTCCAGTTTATTTGTTACTGTTTGTTCCTGCCGTTTCTTTTAAAAACAGAGATTGTTGTCAAGTTTATACACAGTTTTTTCTATATGATTTGAAGTCATTTAATAGTTGACAATTAAATGCATCATTCTGCATAAATGATTACTTGTGGTGCCATATCTTTAACACTGAAATTTATGATCTAGTGGTCAAATTGAAAACTAAAAAGGATCATAAACTGATATTATGGGAAGTGAAGTGGTCTGCTGCCTTCACATCCTGTTTTACTACATCCGAGATGTGGAGACGGCTTAAATATGTTACGCTTTCATAAAGTAATTGCTTTGTAGCATTTCTCCTTCATCAACACTATGTGACTACATTCATAGTGAGCAGACCTTCTGTCAGTCAATGCCCTGGTGAAAGAGGTCACAGGCACGAAGAATTGTTGTTTCCATGAAAGGATGGAAATGCTCAGCTGCAGTTCGTAGCTCGGTACTGCTGCTGAAACCAGACGTTTACATAAGCCAAATAAAAAGGTCTTTTTTTTTTTTTTCTTTAGAGTCTGAAGTTAAATCAAAGCTTATCTTGCTTTAGGTTACCAAAAATATTGGTAAATGCCAGAAAACTTAGCGAGAACGTATTTTAGATATTTTTTTGTAACTTTATTTGAATTCCGAGGCTTACATACAGATTGATTTCTGTCCCAAGGGGAAGCCCGTATGATAATGTAATTGCTTTCGAAACCTCTAATTGGTGAACTGACACATTTGAGTTCAATGGAGTTGACAATGAGGAGGCGGTGTTAGGAGCCACACCTCTGGATATATTTTAAGGCTACATCTGGAACACACAGTTTCTTGTTTGACACAGTAAAAAAAATAATAATAATAATCAGCCAAGATATCAGGAAGGGAAATGTGGAGCCGCACAAGTCTGCTTCACCCTTGGGAACAATTTCCAGATGCATGAAGGTGTTATGTTCATCTGCTCAAACAATTATGCACAAGTTTATACAAGATGGGAATGTACAACCATCGTAAAGCTCAAATAATGAAGCAACATCTGAAGACATCAGGCTGGAAGTTTAATCTTAGGCAAAGACTGTTTTTTTTTTTAAATGGACAATGACAATAATGTTTTTGCTAAGTGGTTACAAAGTAACCTAAGAACAACAAAGAGTGTTCTGGCATGGCCATCACAAAGCCCTGATCTGTGAGGCACATCTGAAAAGATGTGCCTCACACCTCTGTGAGGTGACCTGCAATCCTGAGTTATTTCTGTCAGAAGGAACGGGCCAGAACGCCAGCAAGCTGCTGTGAGAAGTTTCTGGAAAGAAACCCAACCAAAAGGTTTGACTCAAGTCATGCAGTTTGAACACTAATTATCCCTGATACTGACCAAGTTTTCTGGCATTTAGCAAACAGAAATAATTTTGGTATTTCTAACCGACCTAAAAACAAGAGAAAATGTGCATGTGACAAAAATGAAATACATCTATGTGGCTCAGTAACAACTGCAACTTTATCTTTCATTAAAAGGGATGAGAAATTAGTCTCAGCACCTTGTAGCTCCTTCACTGCACATCTCGAATGCCATGCGTATTTTTCTTTGCCCTTAAATCAACTCTGCACTTGCTCTGTTCTGAGTCAGTTTCAGAAGAAAAGACTTTACCAGATAAATTAAAAGCTTTTGTTTTTTTCCCTGTAGTGCCGTCAGCATGTTTTATGTTTCAAACGTTACCTTGTCCAGTTGGTCCATTAGTAGCTTCCTGTCATAGGATATTACCAGTCAGACTCTTTTTCTTCAATTCTTTTAAAATAATCCATTTCAGGGAGACATGCACGAGTCATTTGATGTTCTGTGAGGAAATTGAGAATTTCTGAGTGTTATCACTGCTTAGTAACATGAATCTTTATGAGTTTATGCATCTGTATAGTGAATTTGTGTCCTTGCTGGAATCCGATAAGCATCTCTGTGTGTGTGTGTGTGTGTGTGTGTGTGTGTGTGTGTGTGTGTGTGTATTTGGTGTCTGTTTGTGAGTGAGATCGACTCTCCTGCTCTCTGGCTGTCAGGCATTATCATGTGCTCTCAAAGAGAGTTTCTTGACAAGGCAAGGGCAAATATTTTCATAAAAGGAAGGATTTTGAGAAGACATGGAAAGAGGGAGAGACTTTCACATAGTGGGGGTGCTTCACCAAGCTTTTTCATTGACGTGCTGATGTCCACAAAAAGAAGTGAAAGCACTGAAAACAGGAGGTGTGAGGTATCTTAAAGTGACAGGATAAGACAAAAAGAAATTTGTTTCATAATTCTGAGATACGGTGCAAATGGTGCAGAGGCGCCGTTAGGATCGAGAGAAAACGGGGAACCAGGTCTGGCACAGTAATCTTTTGATTTTCATCCAAAAGCTGAATTACGTTTTAGATTAAAATTTAAAACTTGCTTCTCAAAGATAGTTATTTGGCTTTGTTACTAATTTATTGTAGGTGAAGCCCTAAATCGGACTCCCGGCTATAAGGTGGGATAGTCTACGGAACAATTTTGATCTTTATATCATCCTAAAATGTCATTCCATCATTAATGACGCACTTGGAGTGTTGCTGTGACTCATTCATGCATGTTTGAGGATTCCTTGAATCTTCTATGGGGTGTCTCAGCACCTACTCCTGCGATACACCGCCCGGATTCCTAAATCTCCTCCTTAGAGCTGCAGTCTCCCGCTCCACCAGACTAGCAGCAGCCACTGGTGGAACTTTGCATCTGCTAAGCTTGTCATACAAGCTACAACGCTTGTGAATGGAGAGCATGGAGAAGCATTGCTGTGATGGCATGCTGAAGGTGTCAGATATGAGGTTCTTAAAGAGACAGGTGCTGATTTTAAGATGTGAGATATGGCTGTGATGCAAAGTCACGTTTCTTTTGAGTCATGTTTGATATACGTAGTATTTTAATATCAACTGAAGGTGACATAGTTACTTGATTTGTGCCTGGAAAATACTTAATACTCTTTGTTTAAAGACATATATTGCCTAAATCATTAATCAGTCTTTACTTCTACTTTTTGTGTATTTTCTTTAAACAGTTTTATATTCAGCTGATGTTGTATTTGTGTCTGTGTGTGTATATGAGTGAAGGCATTGACCTTGATGTGACTCATCTGTGTGCTCCATAATTATTTGATTACTGGCCTGTTTTTCTGCACCTAAACAACACGCACCTGCATGATGTTACTCCCTGATTACCAATTACTCTATAATCAATCAACCATTAACGGGAGCACAAACACACTGCTGTAGACCTTGTTAGGCAATCAGGCTGAAGCTCCAACTTTTTATTAATGACCCTAAACAACACTATTGAAAACAAATGCTAAAACATCAGTTGAATATAAAACTGTTTACTTACTGTTAGGGACTAGTGGTTACCATAAAGGTAGGCTAACAATGTGTTTAGCTAAAGGAGCTAAACACATGATCTTCTTTGAAATGCTCATTTTGGTGAGAATTAAAACTGTATGTAAGTTACGTGAAATAACAGTTGACCACAGCAAATTATATTTGAATTTTCCTTTTAACAAGAAATGTATACCACATGTTGCTAAGAACACATACAGAAAAATCAAAACAATTTAGTTTATAATTATGGGTGAAAATTCAGCGGCGACTGATTGGGCGATTCTAGCAGGTTTTTCTTTGAGTCCGGTTAAGAGATTCCTTTGCTGTGTTTTTGGAATTATTGACTTGCTTGGAAATACACACTCATCTTTAAATTATCAATAATCTTGCAACACATTGCTTCATTCGTCCCACCTTCAATTATATGTTGTCTTCCAGTATTGTATGCCGTATGACAGTCTGCTTGACTTTTTTGGCATCGTGATTTATCTGCGGTGTGCAGAATCATTCTTCCTCCAAAACGGTTCACAGGGTTTAACTTTTTACCTGACTTGTTCAAATCATGTGCAGCAAACTCTCAACAAGCTTCAATGTGTGTTTTTCTTTAGCAGTGGAGTATTGTGCACTGATTGTGCGTAGCGGTTACTGCAGCTTTGTGTTCTACCTATTTTTTTCATAGAAAAACTTCTCCTGTTATTGCAAGGGTTTTCTGATGCCCACTCCAAGTGTGTCTTTCTTTACACAATCCTTCATTATTCTTTTGACTAAATAAAAAGCTTTTTTTTTTGTAGGCCATCAATTGATATTTCTTTCTAGAAAAACTGCAGGAATACATTTTTAATATACTGGCAGATTTCAACTGGATTCTTACCAGTCCTTTTTATATGTCTTAAATATTTTTCTCATAACCACATTTGTGGATGAATTTGCTTTGATTTCTTTGTATGTGTAGATGCCCGGGATAAATGCAAATTTTATGTTGAAAGGATATATTAGAAATACAGCTATGGAAAAACATTGACATGTTACAACACTTGCTTTGCCTTCTTTGCCCTCCCATCAATTAACTGGTCCAGCTCCTCTTAAACCAGTTGAGAAACATAATTCCTTCTGTGAGTTTTCCTCTGGGTCTTCTCTTGGTGGAACGAGGGGAGTTGTCCAGAAGGTCGCCATACCCGATGAAAATAGAATAAAAGGAAAAATCAGTAAAATATTTGGAGTGGTGGTGTGTGAGATATCTTTGCATATTTGAATTGATCCTTGTGTACCTAAACAGAGAGTAATTACTTTAAAGTTCGTTCCTGTTAAAAGCCAAAGATTAGAAGCTAATGGTAATTGTGTTCCTTAATTAAAATGTCCACCTTTGCCATTCATCAAGAGTTCATGGGAGCACTATACCTTCAGGCTACTGTGTATGGTGTCAGTGTATTTATGTTCATATTCACGTCACGATATACATTTTTACTGAACTGTTCAATCACAAATTAACCAGGAAACGTTTCGCAGAATGTCATTGAATCAAGATGGCGGAAAATACATTTGACTACACCATTTGCGAAACAGTTGCAAAGTAGTTAGGGATTACGTTTTCTCTAATCTCCAAATAGATGCCACATTCTGTGTTTAAAACTTCTAATTACAAAAACAGATGCATTCATTTGTCTATTTGATGGCTTTTTTAAAGTTGAGATTCATTGCCCCTTTTTTTCAGCTCCAAACTGGTTTACATGAATGTACAAATGTCCTGAGTAAGGGACATGCACAGATGTCCCTTACATTTGTAAGGGAATGTCCCATCACAGATCTATCATACACGGACACGATGTTATTGCTCTCGTCTCCAGTGTTGTAATGGAGGAATAGAAGCGTCGCGTTCCCCTACATCCGTTCAGACAAAGCCAATCGAGACTCGAACGATTAACAAACTCTCAAAACGTAAAATCTAAAAAGGTTGAGCTTTTCAAGAATTATAAACAAACATAACTGGAAAAGTAACATTAAAGAAAATACATTTTAAACTTCATTAAACTTAGGCTACTTTTTACTGTATCAGCCTGTAGCGCTGAACTTGAAAGACCAAATTAATCGAGTGCAGATCACTAGATCTTGTTTTCCCTTTTAGCTGTCTAAAATAGTTTTATAACCACTACACCGGCATTTATGGTTGAAATTGTGGAATGAATATCAAATAAGTAAGCATAGTTCCATCAGATTTATGCTCAATGCTTTCTATGGTGAGGCATTAACCAACATCATCAGAATGAAGGAGATGGGGGACGGGGGAAGAGTCGCCGTGGTTACGTTCCAGCACACGTACAAGTGTGAATGCATGCGTGTGTAGAGGTTTGGCTCCTTTTTCATCCTCCAGCCATTTAGCCTTCAAGACTGAATTGAGAAATACATCATGTTTTTTTGGGTTTTTTATGTTGCGGTTCCATCTGTTTGTTTTAAACTGTACATCCCATGAAATGTATTTAGAACTCTTAAAGAAAAAAGCCTTAGGAGTACTAAAGATTTTCTTCAATGAAGAGCTTTCGTTTGAAGGAGAAGGCCAGGCCTTGGTTAAATGCCTTAGTGGCTTTGCCAATAGTCTTGGCAAAACAGCTTGGCTTGGACTTTGAAGCAAAGCGGAACAGCGATTACGCTGATCACTTCACCACACACTGTCGAGTCATTGATTCTCAGTCTATGGCCTGCCGTCACCATACATTGCCTCTGATTAGAGGCCAGTGAGAACTTGACTTGCTCTGAAAGGGATTGCGACTGCCAAGAAGGTGAAAAAGAGATATAAGGACAAAGGCATATGGGGGCTACGGGTGCTACACCACCCTCACACAAGCTCAGAAGAGACATTTAGACCAAAGTGCATATGAATGCACATGCAAACACACACAAAACATTCAATCCACCAACCATCGTGCACACACACACACACACACACACATGTCTACATTCATGCATGGCCAATGAGGCTCTCTACAAATGTGATGTGTGGAGACAAGCTGTCTGCCCTCTTTAGTGGCTGTTCCACAGCGAAGCTGCACTCAGCGCCTGGTCAACAACATGGCTCCATATGGCTAGTGAAAAATTCAAGTTGCAAAAATCACCAAATGTGAAATGTTTCATGCTGACAAACCTTTGAACAATCCCTTGCAGAGTCGCTTCAATGGTCAAGAGGTGGTCAAGAGATGGAGAACATGTGCAGCTGCGTAAGTGAGACAAAGAGTCAAAAGACAATGAATTACATCAAGTATTTGGTGTTTAGTATAAAAAATGTTGGAAAGGACATTTGTGGCTAAAACTGAACTGTTTTTGTTTTTCATGTTTGATATTTTAATGAGCAAACTGGCCTTGACATATGTGTGTGTGTTTGTGTGTTTGTAAAGCAAACATTTGAGCTCTTCACACTATAAAACACATTGTGTGTATGTTAAAAATAAAAACAGAACCACCATCGCTGCCAGCAAATGAGAGACTCTGGACATTGTGAGCCTAACGTGGTTGGCACACCTTCTCAATGAGACGTGGAGGATGGGGACATCAAGTGGGCCTGACTAGGAAGGATATTTTTACTTTTAGGGGATCACAATTCTTATCCTCGCCCTCGGATGTTGGCAACGTAGGGAAACGCTTACCCTTGTGGATTTTAAAAATGACTTTTCGCCATTTTGTGGGAGGCGGTGCTGGACTATCAGGTGATGGCTAAATGATATCTGTTTTTTGCAGCCCGTGTTGTACTCTTGGCATCTTTGAGCAGTGATCTTTAGTGTGCGCTAAAATTGTTCATATAGTCAAATCCCAGACCATGGTTTGCAGCTGGAAAAAACGGTGGCCCACTCTCTGCCAGTATTCATTATCGGATAAGGAGTTTAAGTTTGTAGGTGTCTTGGTTATGAGTGATAAGAGCAGGAGACTGATAGACAAACTCTGGCCTCTTTAGCAATAGTTGCTGATTCAGTCAGTCGCTCTAAGTCGAGAGCAAAGTTATTGATTTACCGCCGTGTTTAAATGGACTGAATTTGTGTGGCACGTTTCCAGTGATACTAATGAGTCAAAGTGTTGCACCGCAAAGCCACATTCACCCAATTGCACTCACAAACATGCACGTTTTCATATACTGAAACACAAATTTGTCGGCTGCTTAGTGTTAAGTGTCTTGCCCAGGGGCACATCGGCATGTGGAAGGAGGAAGATGGAATCGAACCCCAAAACTACCAGATTGCGAGATGACTTATCTTCCCACTGAGTCTCAGTTGCCCCCACTTATCACACATGATCACGACATATGCTCATAAGAAATGGTTGAAATGAGCTCATCCTTAGAGACAGGGCGAGAGCTCCGGGGGGGATTGCGGAGAGGAGTCGCAGCTTCGTTGCATCCAAAGAAATCTGCCACCACTCTTCCCTGAAATTGACCCCCGTCAACAGCACAGTTTGTAGCTTCCCATCCTCTGAGCTGCTGCCAAATTCAAATACAGCATAAGGTTTTAACTTTCTCACATGGGGGATTCACACCAGTCCATATTTGATTTAAAAAAAAACAAAACAAAACAAAAAAAAAACAGAGGTTTTGGATTTTTACTGCCGTTACAGACACGTCAGGTTTTATTACTGTGTTAAAACTCAAAGCAAGTGTGTCTCATCTGCAGTGCACAGGATTTTAAAGTTATGTAATTAGAAAACAAGACAAAAGCTGACCTGTTGACCGCTGAAGATGGGCATAAACCCACCAATCCGGATGGATGGATTTCTGAGTGAAATCCATGGGTGGTGTTTGCGTACACTGGTTTACTCAGTTATTTCTTTTAAGGCCTTTACATATTGTCATACTGGTTTCTAGCCAACACTGACTTTGAGAACCCTCTTTTTTTATTACTCAACAGAGAAACATGTTATTTATGGTCTGTCCATTTCTTAATCCTAATTATGTGCGTTAGATCGCCTCAAGCTTTCACTCTCTTGGGCTCACAATCCGTCTTTTTTCTTGTTTACAAGTTTTAATGTAACAGAATTTGCATATTTTCACCTTCGCCAATCAGCGCGTCCTTGGTGCACACGTAGTGTTAAGCCATGTAGTTATTAATGTGCCAGGAATGCATCTCATAACGGGCTCTTTGACCTTCTGTGGTTAAACACGAGATAATCATCTGTGCTCATTTCTTCTCAGACACAATTCCATCACAAAAAAAAAAAAATGTAGAGATGGAAAACATTTTTTTTTCTCTCTGTCAAGATGGCTTTTTTTTTTCTGAAATATTGAACAGGAAGTTGACAAAGCTGCAAAAATGTTTTATATCCAGAGCAGGGAGGGAGTGTATTTACATCTGAGTTTTTTTTTTGTTTTTTTCAGTAAGCAAGGAAAAATGTATGTCTGTGAAAGTAGAAGGGTGAAGCCAGACAGACACTAAGATGCACTCTGCTTGCAGGAGTATGATTCATGGCCTCTGCCTGAAAATCCACAGTAAAAAATAAACAAATGCGGAACGTGCTGGTGTAACATACTAAGAACGATTTGGAAGCTTTACATATAGCATATGCATTCTCTGCTTACTTTACACAATCACAATTGTTTGCTCTCAAATACCCAAACAAGTTAGAATAAAGAAACTGACTGATATGCTTCTCCTGCAACTGCTTTTTGCTGTGCAGTGTTAAAAAAAAGTTTTACCGAGAGGTAACACGGTAATCATTTGCAGCACCCTGTGTCTAAAGCTCTAGCCGCTAGCTAATTGGTGTAAATAAAAAGCTTCCTTTGAGTGCACAGTGAGATTACCTCATTGGGGGCTTCTGATTGGATTTATTAGTGGGAATCATTACCATTTAGCTTGCAAACCAATTCTGCATAGATGCAGTCTTGTAAATCGGTAGTTCCTTCAGGAAAAGGAAAGAATTTGTTTATCCTGCAACCTTATTGGATCCATTGAACTGGGCATGTAAGGTTTTTTTTTTTGTATTTTTCAGAAAAAAAAACCCTGGACTCGCTGTGTAATGGTGGTTTCGAGGACCCCATTTAATGCAGGAAGAAAGCATACTGGATGCAAATAAACACTTGTATTAAGATATATTGAAAGATATGAATGAATAAAAGGTGTGGAAAAACAAATAACTCTTGGAAACTAATTAAAGGGATAAACCAACAAAAAAAAGCCCCCCACCAAACATCAGACTTCATTTAAATGCCAAATGAAATACAAAAACGTCACATTATGTCAATTGATGACATATTTAACAGTCCTGAGTGATGCCCCCACTTTGATCTCTTTAGCAGGAAGGATTGTTTTCCAGTGAAAATGCTGCTGATGTAGCCCGTATGCTACCTGGTTTGACATGTTGTGTTTTCACGGATGGTATTCTGGATACCTTGTTTGTGGTTCTGTGATCTCCAGTGCCTCTTTTAATTTCCTGAACCGCTCTTCCTGATCTTCTCTAACATCTCATAACATAACAATCTTTATGTAAACTCGAGAATGGTTATAAGTTGCAATCAAATTGGATCAATAGTTTATGATTTACTCAGACCAGCCCATCTTACCCCAACCATTATACCACCTCCAAAGTTTTTAAAAACCCCTTTCCTTTCTTCTTCATGTTAATTTTCTGTTTCTACATTGGCACTAAGGACAATTCCTTTTATTTATCAGCTGGTCATTTACGTTTTTAAGACTTCCACTCGTTCCTGCGTTGTTCTCCTCCTTACCTCTTCTTTACCCACTGTTTCATATTCTCCCTTTCCTCCTCTTTCTAACTTTTGCTTTATTTCACAGCTATTAAACCAGGAAATTTCAATCAGGTAGCACAGCGTGAATTTCTGCAGGGGCAGGCGAAAAAGACTGAACTTTTATTTAATGCAGCCGTTCTTTCCTCTCCCCTCTCCACCTCTATCTCGTCTCTCCTTTCTTCCGCAGCTGAACTCAACCTTGGCTCTTTATAGTTTATGATTCAATTTCCAGTTTGTTCTCTGGAGGTATTTGCCTGGTGGGTGTCGCGGCGCTTTTGTTCTTATGTGTTTGTACAATACTAGTCTTTGGTATTCATTGGGACGCAGACTTACAAATGTATGCATATGAATTTCCAACTCTGCGTCTGAAGTGCGCTTGGATTTGTTTCATAAGAAAGTCACATTGAGATCGGGATCCCCCTTTCAGTAGACATGCATTGCAGTATAATTTATGTATTTATTTACAGTGCAGTGTAACTAAATGTCATTACGGTCAAGAATGACTAGAAGACCTTAATTTAGCCATAAAACTTTGTGGTACTTGACTCCATTATTGTTATTGATGCACTTATTTTTTTACCAATAATAAATGTCAATACCAATTGGCCAAGCCAATCAATTAATTAATCAGGGTACTAGCATGTTTTCAAGACATAAAAGTGTTTGTGACTTTTATTTTTCTAGTCTTAACCTCCGGCAAGACAGAGATAGCTGTCTTTTCACAAGAACATCTGAAGAACAAATTATTTCCTCAGTCACTTACTCCAGATGGCATTAACTTGGCCTTCAGTGGTAACACACTGGCGTTACCTTTGATCTGGATATTTCCTTTAAAGGCGCAGCATTACGTAAAATCCACTTTTTTGAGCTTTACATCATGTTGTTATGTTATTCCTCTCATCAAAAACATAGTGGTGCCTTTCATGCATGTGAGAAACCTCCCATAGCAGCAATTCGGCTATGCAAAACACCTGGGCGGACCGAGCGCCACCTAGGGGGCGCAGCTCCCTCTCTGAGCTGCAGCTTCCAAGCTTCTGAGCAGTCACAGTGTTTGCCTTCTTGTATAAATTTGCGTGATTTGGCAAAACAACCTACATAAGATGTGGGAGTCAAGGACGTGAAAATCAAACGGGACAGAGGAGGGTAACACTTTATTTGAAGGGGGTTGAATAAGACTGTCATGACACTGTCATAAACATGACATAACACCTGTCATGAACATGAATAAGCCTTCATGAATATTTATGACTGTTGTCATAAAGCGTCATTCGGTAAATTATGACACTTTTAATACAAAGTTGACATTATTCAAAATGTTTTTATGACAACTTGACATTAACCAAGAAATCATTACTGATATAAATTTGTTGTAAAATTATTACTGACTGCACTTTAAAAATTAGGTAACTTTATGTTATTAAAGGTAAAGTTTAAACAGTAATGATTTATTGGTTAATGTCAAGTTGTCATAACAAAGACATTTTGAATAATGTCAACTTTGTATTAAAAGTGTCATAATTTACCGAATGACGCTTTATGACAACAGTCATAAATACTGATGAAGGCTTATTCATGTTCATGACAGGTGTTATGTCATGTTTATGAAAGTGTCATGACAGTCTTATTCAACCCCCTTCAAATAAAGTGTCACCCAGAGGAGCAATGCCTGCTGTTGGCACAGCTCTACCCATTTTACGGACGATATTTCTCCTTTCTATTTCGTCTTTGTCCATCTTCCCCGCTTAAGACGCACTAAAAGTCCTCCTTAGTGCTCCTGACATTTTGTCACTTTAAGCGCTCTCTCCAGGCCCAGGGTGCTTTGCGAATAACTTTTACCTTTAATTTTAGGAGACATCTTAGAATTCAGTAGATTGGCTTCCATCCATGGCAGGTATCCATCCAACTTTTCTGTTACACACTTTAATCAGTGCAACACAAGAAAGAAAAAAAAGATTGATGATTTAATTTTTGATGCGGTGTATCACAACAGAGCAGTAGTCTTCTGTACCTCAAGCTTTTTTAGTGTTTTTAGTTCTGGTGTGTACCGTCCCAAGTGGTGCCTCTCTTCTGCGTTACGCCTTTTTTCAGAGTTTCCCAGTTGTGCAGGCTCGCTTGAAACTATATGAATAATAAATATAACATACTTAGTCTAGATAAAAGCCTGATGTATGCTGGTACAAAAATGTGAGGATGCAAGTTCATGTTCTCATCCTGCAATAGTTTGTCTGCCAAACATGAGCAGAGATATCGCGGAGATTCTTGTGGATTTATGAGGCCTCTTTCGTTTGCAACAATCTATATTATCCTACGTAGAGAAGTAGGAACTGCTTTTATCTGAAATGACCACAAAGGACATCCGCTTTAAGGCAACTCTAGCCATTCTCAAAAGAACAAATCGTTGCAGACCACATCGTTATGGCATCTTGAAACCACACAAATGTGGTTTCAAGTGAAACCACAGAATGATGTGGTTGTAAAACGTGCATTGTATATTCATGATGATAGACAGACAAATTCAGATTTTTTATTTTTCTTGCTGGTTTTTTTTTTTTTTTAATACACCCATAGACATTGTTTGCAGTCCATATCGTTTGCAGTCGGATCTACGGCTCAAGTCACTCTCAAACATCATTTAGTTTCCTGTTCATTTTAGGTTTTCCCGTTTAGTTTTCCTTTTCCTGGCTCTTGGTTTGTCTTAGTCATCACAGCTCCCCTTCACAGGTGTTTTCCATCTCCTGATTATCCTCTGCCTCCACTTTCCCTCACCTGTTTCTATTTTTTTCTGATTAGACTTTTAGGGCGGCATTGTCACCTCCATCTCTACTTGGGTATATATAGCTCCCTATTCACTTGTACTCATTGTATTACCCGTTTCCCAGTTGCTGCTCCTTGTCCGGATTCTCCCTGTGTTAATGTCTGTAAGCCGTGTTTTGTTTGTTCTTATTAAAGTTTTATCCTGTTGATAGCCGGAGTCTTTAGCACTGGATTCGCAAAGACCAAAGCTGTTTGTGTCATCCAAATTGTGCATAAATTACTCCATGTTAAAAGATGGTGGTAATTTATTTGCAAGAGAATGAAAAAAAAAAAAAAAGTGTTGCTTTCTTTAAAAAAAAAAAAATAATAATTCTATTACACCTGTTCTGTGATCCTGTCTTATCTTTCAATCCGATGGCTGTTACAAATGTGAGATTGCCTCTGGAATTTAAAATCATAATTCAGTGGGGATGTTTCTTACTCTCTCGTCTTTCTGCGCCTGCTTTGATTGTGGCTGAATAGGAGTCGAGTGCAACCTGTCGCAAAAATAGGTGTAAGTCATATATATCTGGTTAAGTTCATATTTATAACTTGATGAATTTAGTGCAATCTGCATTGTGGATCTGGTGTAGAAAACATTTAAAGGTAACATACTTTTACAAATATTGACTTACAATGAGCATATTCTCTTCTATGTCTTTTACCTGTAAAGCATAAAGGAATTTTAAAAAAAAATACAGATTTGAAAAGCACTTATATCATAGAAAAAAATTACTTTGGACATGTTTAGTTTGTTTTTCCCTGGGAGTGGGAGAATCATTTTTATATTTAAAAAAAAAAAGGGAAAAAAAGTAGAAAAACAGCCTTTCAAAGCCCTGTTCGCTCTTTACAAAGTGTCACACTGTGACTCATTGGCATGAAAGAAGGGACACGTACTCTATAAATGGATTTTGAGAACATAAAATTGCAGTGATTTACTATGATGACTGCACTGAAAATAAACTAATTCAAAAGGCATTTGTCAAATTGAAAAGGATAATCTGGAGGAGCTTAATGTACGGCTAAATGTTCTGGTGCCCTCGGCTACATGTGATTGTAAATAAAAAAATTATGTATAAACAATAAAACGCTGACGTCATCCCGTGCGCTGCCCTGGATGAGCAGGACCTTCAGCCTGGATGGGGGTAAGGCTAACACTGATGCTGTGCAAACTGTGCGCATTTGATTGTGATTTTGCACAAATCAGGGCTTGGCATGGAAAATCGTTTCAGTATTCTTAACAGCAGCTCCAGAGCGCATGCACTGATGGATGAGTTGCTCTTTACTTTACTGATGCACTGTGATCAATGCTGATGCGAGGGAAGAGAGTGTGATAGAAAAAGAGAGCATTATTGTGCTGCATCTGCAAATCTCCTTTATTCTGTCTTGTTTTCTGTGCCCCCGCCCTCCCGCAATCAACTTGCATTAATCCTATCATCTTTCAGTAAATTTCGCACTTTGTTGATCCTGTTATCTGCGTATGCTGCTGCACTCTCACCAACATTTGATGCCTAAACTAAAGGACCACGGTGTTTCCGAGGCACCGCACGTGCAGCAGTGGGGTAATTTTAAGACGATAAATAGATTATAGATTCAAAACAGGAAACTGAGTGCGTGAACAAAAAAAGCACGTGCGTGTTTGCACATTTCCTTCCGGTGCCAGCCTTTAAAGACGCAGAAAACATTGGATTTATCTAAATGTTTGGGCAGGCCTCTCATGTAGCCTAAATGTGTTTAAGAAGCTTTCATTTTTAGTCTTTTGCTGTTGTGAGTTAAATAAAACAGCAGTAATGCAGCTTCACTAATCCTCTCACACAACTAATCCTAGCAGAACACCACTGTAAATACTCTGTGGGCTGCATTAAAGCAGCAATCACTCAAGCCCTCACTGAGTGTTTTATGCTTACTTTGGTTCAGATTAATAGGAACTCATGTTATTTTTCATTTCTAAGAGAGATAGTCTGGAAACAACAGGACACCCCTCCTGGCCTTCTGTTGCTCTGGGTTTTTTTTGTTTTGTTTCCTGTGTGCGTGTGTGTGTGTGTGCGTGTGTGTGTATGTTTGTGTCTTTCTCAGCATCTTTGTACTATATGTGCAGTGAATCAATACAGGACTGTGTATCCTTGAGTCAGACGAAAGTCTTAAAAATGGATGTGAGATGACTTATATATGGTTTACACCATCAAATAGAAAAATCACGGCTTCCTTGGTACCTTCCGCCTTAACGCGCCTATGGCCTGCTTTGTCCTGCAGTGGTGTTTAGGTTTTTATGTAAGCATGTTGTTTTTTTTTTCCATAATAAAAAGCTTTAGATTTCTAAACACAAAACCGGTAATATATTTATCTTATATTATCAGACTGGCCACCTGTAGGTGCTTCAGTGGCTCACAGCTGCATTGTATTGTAGATTGCATCAGGAATGAAGGCTGCAAAAATAAACCTGATGCTGAACAGTTTTCTGAATTTGTTTTATCTTTTGTTACAGACAGAACGGTTACAGGAATGAGAAACTTGGTGTTTGCTCGGTCCAAATCTAACCAATTTGAGTCCTGAGTTTTGGTTAAAGTTAAATAAAGTTTCTCAAGATCCCCTAGCAACTGTGAAATTGTTCTCGACTCAAATGCTCTGGATCGGTGGGCGACTTCAGCGTTGTCTCATTGTCGTGTTTACCACTACTCCTAAAACGTTAGCAAACATTTGCTTACCAACTGTTCTTCATTAGGCCCTCTTTTTTTTTCTTTTAAGGTTTTATTGGCTCCAGTGGGCTTTATTTGAAAGTGGTCAGGCAGGAAAATGGGTAATAAGAGAGGTAGAAGACATGCAGCAAATGTCATCAGGCCGGAACTCTAACATGTGACGGATGTATCTAGGACTACATACATACATTTCTTCATGTTACATACTAGATCCGATTTAAGAGACGTGTCACTCATGTCCACAAACTCATGACGCAGCTCCTTTCCATCTTTCCCAAGCATCACAAAATAAGATGTTTATCTTCTTGTCACTCTCCTGAGGATCTCTTTTTTCATAAAAACAGGTATGCTGACATTTATCTGTATGTTTGTATATAATTGTACTGAATATTAACTAAAAGAGTTCAAGCGTTTTCTCCTACAGAATTTGAATGCAATTTAACAACAGATGTCCTTTAAAAAAGAAAATTAAATTGTAGATCAACTATTTTTTTTGTGCATAAGGAAAATAAAGTTTCTCTATTATAGGTCATGTTGCACCAACAAGGCGCCAAACACTACTGTGGCCTTCTAAAACCTTTTTTTTTCTATGGACAGGGTAGCAGAAATTAAAAGAGATATGTAGCCTCCACTTCAATGTGCTCTCTCATATCCTAATATTTTCCCAGGTCCTTCAACTGCTCTGAAAATATTACAATGCAGAATGTAATTAATCTGTGGAAATTATGAAATATGCATAAAGATCCCTACTCCTCATCTTCAGAGAGGTTTTTGCAGCTGAGCTCTTTAATGTCTCCCCAAGTGTGTTTGAGGTGAAATATACAAGCAGCCCAAAAGCAAATACTGAATATTTGCTCTGCAGCACTGACTGGAATATTATTCCCTTCAAGAAAAAAAAATAAATAAATAAAAAATACTGTGGATATTACCAAAATGTGAGGTAAGAGAACTGAACACACAGAAGGGGTGCAGTAAAAAAAAAAAAAAAAAGCACGATTGTCTCTTTTTTTTTGGTACAAGCTTGTGCGCTCACCCACACAGGTGTGTTTGCAGTTATTTTGCTGATTAGCCTCCCGCTCCGAACGGGCAGAGCTGTGCTGAAATTAAAGATGCTTCTCGTTAAAACACAAAAGGTGAGTCAGGAAGGTGTCTGTCTGCATGTGCCCACACAGTCCTGGGAAAGATCTGTGGCTACCTCTGGCAAAGGTAGGTGAAAACACCAGCGTGGGTGTACAGACGACACTGAGGGCCTTTTAATGGCCTGTTCACCCACTCAGGTGTTTTCAGTTCCCCTAGCTAATTAGACCCCTGCCAGAGCTGAATGGAGCTGTGTGGAAAATGACATGTTTGTGAAGTTTTGTTTCGATAAGAATGTGAAAGTTGTCCGTTCTTTAACTCACACGGTAATGTGACTGATTTATTCTTTTCACAGCAAGAACAGTTTAACTCAATTTTGTGGCCGAGAGCTGCATTAGCAAAGTGCCTTAATAAACCATAAAAGTGCAGCAGTCCAGCAGGGACCGATGTTGTTAATGTCACTCCTCCTGTGCAATGTTTGACTTTCCTCAGCAAAGGTTCGCAGGCACTGCACAACAATGCGCAACGGGAGGGAACGTCAACCCTGGTTTGTCTAATGGTTTCTAAGTGGTCAATAGTTGAAACTCTTTAACTGAGGATATTATGATTTCCCCACAACAAGAAGAAAACAAGTGGCATTAAGAAAATTGATCGCTTTTCTTTTTGCAACCCTGCAAACATTGACAGTGAACCAGAACAACACCCAGACAACAAGAACACCTTTGCACTTCCAGTACCTTAAACGATGCAGACATGCAGTCGAGTGTTTGGGACAAGGGATACGTCTAAAAGCTGCGGCACTCTGGCCCTCGAGGAATGCAGTTTGAGACCATAGAACAAGGGGCCGCTTTTTACCAGGCTACTTTGGTCTCACTGTGTGCCACTGTTCATGTGATGGACTGGTGAAACGTCCATCGCATGGACGTGTATCCCTTGTTCCACCCTTTGACCACTGACGATGGGCAAGCGCCTCTCTCGGTCTTTCAAGGATTAAGTGGACATATATGCTGCGTGGATTTACTTCATCATTTTTCGTTTTGTATAATGAATTAAAAAGAGATGTCTGTCACGTATGAAATGCACTTCTTTCATCCTCTTTAAAAAGAACTCACCTAGTGTGTCTGCAAGACAAGGCATGTCTATAGGCTTTAATTTCATTGCATTAATAACCCAGCACTGCTGGTTCTTCAATTTCTTCCCCATGGAGTTCTAACAGAGACCAATCTGCCCTCCAACACAAACTCTCTCTGTCCCTCACAGCATTTACAGTCTGTGCAGGCTGTGCTTTTTCTCATCTGCCTGTCTTTTCTATTCCCTTTTCTTTGCCTTCATCTCTCCTCTCTCTCACTCCTCTCATCTTTCCACCTCTGGCTCTGCTGCGAGCCTGGCTCATACACACCAGGGTTTCCCTTTCATTTCGTAGTGAGGGATAGGATGAGAGACAGAAAGAAGCAAGAGACCCAAGGAGAGGAGGGATGTAATGATCTGTCCCGATGAATGCGGTTTGAGAGAAAGTGCTGACACAACAGAAGGGAAGCATTTGGAGCAGATGAGCTCAGCGCACCAATCACAGAGCTCATCAGATGACCTGTCAATGTCCGACAGCCAATGGAAGTGTTTGAATTATGAATAAAACACTTTCATCCGAGACACCCATTGTGTCATTATGTTCCAGCGTCATTTGAATGAAGCTTCAGATGTGTTTGTGCAGCCGTCAAGGTGTCAAGGGTAGTCATTATAATGGCAGGTAGATTCTTTGTGAACGGAGGATAAAAAAGACAACATTTGCAACAAAAGGAACTCAAATTAGTTTTCTGGATGATGGAGTCTTTAAAAAGTACTAAAAAAAATGTCTTGACCCAAAAAGTGTAAATTCTGTATTAAAAGCAGGTTCTTGTGCAGGTATTTTTTTTTTGGGGGGGGGTGGCTAAATCTGAAACATCTGTTATTTCTTTCTGCTGGTTTGCTTCTAAGCTAAGGAACCAAATGTCCTTGGAATATCTTCTCTTTTTTGGTTAGTATAAAATGATATATGTAAAGTAAATTGTACATTACTTTATGATTTGGAGATGATTTATTTTTATGCGTACAAGTAAGCCCATAATTACTGAAGTAATCGTCCAACTCAGTTGCACGTTTATTTGAATCTGAGTATGCTATTTTTAAAAAAAGTTTTTTTTTTTTTTCTTATGCTTTACTTATTGGACAGTTTTCTTAAAAATATATAATTTGACCTTAATGTGAATGCATGCTTCAACTTGTGTGTCACTTCATTGCTACACCTGAATTGTCCACTGAGGGACAATGAAGTTTATTTCTGTTTTATTCTGTAACTGGGGCAATTTCATACTCAATTTATCCAACTAAAGTTTATAGTATTATTTTTTAAGGATTTACTAGTTTTGTCTACTGGGACAAAATGTGATTACATGACTAAAAAAACCTACCAGCAAGAAGTTACTTAGTTATTCTGGTTAAGAAAGAGTCTCTTTAGGGATTGGAGGAAAAATAAATGGAAAACAGAGTAACATGTTTTCTGATAGTAAAAAAGGTGAACAAAGCTTAAACCTTTTTTCAGGCCTTTATCTGAACACATAAAAACACTTTCCCATAATGCAAAACATTTGTATGCCATTGTTCAATTGTATAGGTATGAAATAATTTATTTGGAGATTTGAAATAAAAGTAGGAGTTGAAGAAATGAAAATGTATCGGTGGTATGAGGGGCAAGTAGAAGCTTAGTATCTAATGTCGGTTAAATTTTGTTTCTGATCCAGATAACATAACTTTGCCATGTTGAACTTGCTTGCTGCTACACTACTTTGAGTGACGACTTGCTGTGTTATCCCTAAAACTTAAGTTCTAAAAGCAATGCAGCAATCCATAATCTTGGATTCAGGAGACATGCAGCATTGTGGGCTTTGACTTTGGGCAGGGCATGCTGCAAATTATGGGATTGTCCAGTCTTCTCGGTGAGAGTAAATAGGCTGATAGCAAGCCATTTGTCACGATCTGTGAAATGACGCTGCTTCAGAGCCGTGTACCCAACAATCATAAGTCAGTTTCTGCGCTCTCGCACACACGTGCACGTGCAAACCGAAAGTGAAATACACAGCTTGACGTTTACGAGTGTCCATCTTTATTCCTTTGACGGGGGCAGAATTCAGACAGAATGAAATCCTCATCAACAAAGCTGCTGCGGTATAGATCCATCTCTGTTCCCTGACTGACAAAGAGAAAAACCCAGGAGGGGGTGTTTGGACTCGGTACAATCATGTGTTTCTTTCTCTGCTGATCTGCCAGTATTACACAGAAGGACAAGCTGGAGGAAGCAGAGAAAGAAAGGAGACACCAGTATGAAAGTGACAAAAATAGCTTATGGCTAACAACAATGTAAAGAGGAAAAAAAAAAGGCTACTGGAGTGTGAAAAACGGATGCAAATACTCCTGTACTCTACAGACTTCCAACCTGTGAGGCGAAGTGGGAGGGTGAGGAGACGGCGAAGAAGATAACGTGGAAATACGGATGAGGGAGGAAATGTAGGTGTGCTCCTGAAAAGACACCATTAGTCAGCCAGGAAAAAATGAACACAGGGTTTAAAGCCCTCACACACGCGCTCACACACACACTGCTTCAGGTTAATGGTTGAGTGGAAATGCTATGTTAATTCATCTGAACATATTAACAATTTATATCCAATTCACTGCCCTAATATCTTGCCTGCAGCACAAATTAGTACAAATCGTCTGCTATGGGGTAGCAGCGGCGGTGCTGATGGGCTTGCTAATAAGTCAGGACATGTCATGTGTCACCAGGCTCACCCTGTCGCATGAACTAATATCCTCTATGATTTAGCAGGACATTAGCCATGCTGCTGGTGTGGAGATATAGTCCTTGTGTCTAAGCTGCAATAGGAGTGAAGGAAATCTGTGCAGAGGAACCAGGAGCCCAGTCTTGCTGTGTGAAAAACAATCTGGCACAAGGTGGTCATACGTTAGCAGGACTATCACAGACATTTGTGTGATTCCGGCGGGAGCGGTATTTCACGGGTTGGTCACCCAGAAGTTCATGAAAAAGAAACCTTGGAGTCCAGTTTTAAGTTGAAAAGCAAACATTGCATTCAAAAGGACGTCCAAAATCGTTCATGTAAATGTTCTTTGTGTGCACAACCATCCTACCTCGCATTCCCTTTTTCTTTCCAAATTCACATTGGACCTGAAGATCCATATGGCAATGTTTGATGTGGTTACTTTATTATTCGCCGATGTGTTCTTGAATGGAGAACTATCATAAGACTACATTTTGCATTTAAACGACTATTCAAACAAAAGCAAGTTTTTGTTTTTTTCACATTACATCCTCCTTTGCAAGTGACTAAATTATGGCAACACTGTGAAACTTACAACTCTGGAAAAAATTAAGAGACCACTGCACTGAACCCCATTGAAAACCTCCTGGTTATTCCACCAAATATGAATTTCTGAACTCTTCCTGAGTTAAAACATTTCTCATTTTCTGCAAATAAATACCACAGTTTTTGCTTGCGAATTTCAGAGATATGTTGTGAAATATATACCTGTAAAAAGTAA
>NW_015114067.1:192702-199659 GCF_001443285.1 Poecilia latipinna | reverse complement strand
TGTTGTGGTTGGAGCTGCGGTTGTTGTGGTTGGAGCAGAAGGAAGCCGATCGATCGAAATCCCTAGGAGGAGTTCGATCAAATGCGAACCCTGCAAACGCCCAAAATCGGGTCAAAATCGGAGCTTCAATCCAAAATGGCCGACAATCTGTGATACTTGCACTATGACATTAATTGTAAATTCTGAGTGTTTTGGGGAGCTCTACAAGTGTACCAAGTTTCAAGTCTCTACGATAAAGTAAGTGAATAGGAAAGGGTCTTTTGAAAGTTGCTAGGTGGCGCCCTTGAGCCGTTTCTTTTGCGATTTTTCCGTGGACCTTAAAATACGTAAATTTTCACCGGACTCTATGCCCCCGCCAAGTTTGGTGAGTTTTTGAATATGATAAAGCCCCCAAAAAGCCACTTTATTTGGCACGGGAAAAATAATAAACAGTACAGTTTCAATAGGCTCTCGCAGCGCTTAGCTGCTCGGGCCTAACTACTTTCACCCCCACTTATATTATTACCAAATACATGAAGCTGCAAAAATATGAAGTTTATCACTTCCAACAACCTACTTTAAGTATTTCTAGATGTGATTTTTTTTTTTTTTTTTTTTTTTTTTTTTCATTTTTAATTTCCAAGGATTTCTACATGAGCATATTCTTCTTTGCTCATGTCTGGGTCTTTATGTAAATATCTGGTGTAATGCAGCTAATTTTAAAAAAATCTCTTTGCTGTTCTTTCACCCAGATCCACACCTGTTTATCTATGGGTGTTGCTGTTGGCTTGGGGAAGATTAAACTCTCCAGGGTCAAGAAGTCTTGCATTAGTATCCTAAAAAACCAGGACCTTGCCACTGGCTACAGCTCTGGTCTCCACCAGCATTTCACAGAGGTGTCAGGAGGAAATGGTTGGTTGGGGGAGTTTTCAATTTTCAAAAATGATTCCATGGGCTTCATGAACTGGCTAAAGAGCCTGAAAGAACATCCAGGTGTTGTTTCGCACTCCCTTCGACCTCTCTATCAGCTCATGCCAAGCATGCTTCAAAAGGCAGCAGTGAAAGCTGCTATTGAGCAGTATTTGAAGGACAATGCTGTGAAGAAATCACCCCAAGAACCACACTGTGTGGGCAGAACTCCTAATGTGGCCTCTAACTGCTGCCCTCAGCACGCCTCATGGGGAACTCTATCAGTGACCATTGTTCGAGGCTGGGATCTCAAAGGAGATCTGGTTGCACAAACTGATGGGTGGGTTGATGCAAAGGTAAAAAACAAAGACCTTATGGAACCTGATGAGCACACCTTTTATATGGCTCCTCTTTTGTTCACAGCTATGCCAAGATGTTCTATGGTTCATTTCAACGCAGGACCAAAATCATCAAGTCCAATAATCCGAAGTGGAACGCTGGGTTTAATTTGGGCAAGGTCAGTAAACATTATCATCACAGATTAGCTGAAAAAGCTCAACAACAAACAAATTTACTCTGCTGATGCAGAACAATTTATAAAGTTAATACCAGCATCTATTTTTGCAAAAACATTAAATTACCAGCAGTGAGGAGAATTGAGTTTTTATGCATCTGTCTTGAAAGAAAGCTGATCTATTCTTTGGAGCCACCAAACAAATTTTTAAGCAAACATTTCATATTGGGTCAAATACCATTTAATATGAGAAATATGTTGTAGTTTCCATTGCAACTAGATGATGCCACAATGACAAGAAAAGAGCACCTCCCTTTAGGCCTAACTTGTTCTTGTTTCGGTTCTCAGAACCAACCTGGGTGTCTGTGGACATGCGGCTCCCACCCTCGCTGCTCTGCTTAACCTGTTGTTGAGACAGGAAGTGCTGACCCTCTCTTATTGCTCTTACAAATAAATCATGAGCATAAAAACTTGGCTTTCTAAACAACAAATGTACAAAATGAACCTTCAATGTCAGTGTCTTAAAGAACAGAGGAGGCTCCGGCCATTTCCGTATCTCTTTATTGTTGTGCTAGTGTGACCGGTGCACTTCTGCATCGTGTGTTTTGTGTGGTGATCAGACAAACCACAAGACATCAAGTCTGGGTTTGGAGGCGGTCTCCGTTTATTTATTCTGTCAATCAGGAGATATTAGCATTAGCACTTAGCATGTGCTCCAGTTCTCCAACCCGATCTCTCCCCAGTGGAACGAATAACAAAAGGGCACTGCTAACGTACCTGTCAATCAGGAGATATTAGCATTAGCACCTAGCATGTGCTCCAGTTCTCCAACCCGATCTATACAAAATAATAGTTAGCATGCATCAAATGATGTAAAGGTGTATTAGCAACTCAAATAAAAATATCCAAACACTTATCATTAATACAGAAGGAAAAATAAACATTTGAACTATATAAATGAAAGGATTACAATAGATTATGAAACTTGCCTCTCCCCAGTGGAACGAATAACAAAAGGGAAGAGGAAATTAATAACTTAATATTTATAATAGTCCTGGAGGACCCTGAACAAAAGAAGAAGAAAATAAGGTGGAGTTGGAGGACCAAACCCCTTATAGTAGACACAGAGGACACAACAGCAGTCAAGTAGAAGCAGACAAATACATGAAAGAACACATTTTGTGGAAATATACAACTATTAATATAGACCCAGTTACACTAGACCCGAAGTAACCACATAGTGCCAGCTTGCACACGTCACAAAAAAGGACTGTACCAACTCAGTTAAACTGGGGAGGGGGAATACACCACATTACCCCCCTTTTAAGATGAAAATAAGATTTTTATCTACATTAACTAAAATATACTAAGGTCACTTATTCCAGCTTAAGTGCATTTCCATGCAGAACCAAACAGTCTCTTCAGCTTAGTCACTGTGGCTTGTGATGTAATGTGTGGCATACGGAATACCTCCAACCACTTTGAATATGAATCGACCACGATCATGAACATGTTATCGAGGAAAGGTCCAGCAAAGTCGATATGCAGTCTTTTCCAGGATTCACCTGGGAACTCCCAGGGATGCAGTGGAACATGCTGTGGCATCTTCTGTTCCAGCTGACATGTTTCACATGTTTTGCAGACCTGTTCCAGGTCATGATCCAGATTTGGCCACCGAACATATTTGCGAGCTAAGGCCTTGGATTTCACAATTCCTTGGTGACCAGAGTGAATCTCATTTAACACAGCCTTTCTCATTTGAGGGTATAATCACTCTGGTTCCCCACAAAACACAACCCATCTCTGTTGAAAGCTCATTCCTCTTGTTGTGATAAGCCTTTAAACTCTCATCATCTCTAACAGTAGGCCAGCCTTCCATGACATACTGGTAAACCCTTGACAAGTCCATGTCTGTACTTGTGGCCCGGGCGACCTGGATTGCATTTAGTGGAGCTCCTCGCAAATGCTCAGTTAGCAGTGAATGTACTGTTGCCAAACTCGATGCTGTTCCAGTGTCGCTCGTTTCTGGCAGAGGACAACGAGAGAGCCCATCTGCATTGCTGTGTTCTGCTGATTTCTTGAAAATGATTTGGTAATCATATGCTCACAATATGATAGCCCACCTTTGAATGCGTGCTGCAGCTAGGGTAGGTAGGTTCTTGTTCTCACCAAAGAGCATCAGCATGGGGCGATGGTCTGTTGCTAAAGTGAAATACCTACCCCATAGGTACTGGTGAAACTTTTTTACTCCATAAATCAGTCCTAGAGTTTCTTTTTCTATTTGAGAGTACTTTTTTTCTGCTGCGGATAGCGTTCGGGAAGCGTATGCAATTGGTCTCTCCTCCCCACTTGGCATTGTGTGCTGTATAACTGCACCGATGCCATATGCAGAAGCATCACATGCTAAAGTAAGTGGCAGGTTGGGGTCATAGTGCGCCAGGACCCGATCACTTGTCAGCAGACCTTTGCACCTGTTGAACGCTGCCTGCTCTGGTCCAGTCCATCTCCAAGTCACACTGTCTTTCAGTAACTTGTAAAGTGGAGCTAGGGCAGTGCTTTGCATTGGCACAAATCTCCCATAATAGTTAACAAGCCCCAGGAACGCTTGAAGTTCTTTCACATTAGTAGGAGCGGGAGCATCCTGTATCGCTCTCACTTTTTCCTCTGAAGGGTGGACTCCATGTTCATCCAGGATGTGTCCCAGATGCTCAATTTGTGGCTTGTTAAACTCACATTTGGAACGTTTCACTCGCAAGCCATTTTCCTGAAGGTGTCGCAGAACCTTTTCCAGGTTGCATAGATGTTCTGCTTTTGAGCGTCAAGTGATAAGCAAGTCATCCCGGTAGACCACCACTGGTAACTCTTTCATCATGTTTTCCATAATGCGCTGAAAAATAGATGGAGCTGTGCTGATTCCAAAAGGAAGCCTGTTGTAAACAAACAGTCCTTTATGAGTATTGATAGTTGTGTACTTCTTAGAATCTTCATTCAACAGTACTTGTTGATAGGCTGCTGCCAGACCTATCTTCGAGAAGTACTTTCACCCACTGAGTGTTGCCAGAAGTATCGGCTTCAAGGGCTTGGTTCACCGACACTTTGTAATCCCCACATAAGCGGATGGAAGCGTCCCTCTTTAGCACCGGCACTATGGGTGCTGCCCACTCGCTGTCTCACAGGTGTAATGATGTTACATTTTTCCAGTCTTTCAAGTTCTTTCTTCACCTTTTCCTTCATTGCAAATGGAAGAGGCCTGTGTTCACAAAATTTAGACGGCACCTCAGGTCTGACCACGATGGTAGCTGTAATGTCTTTCAATGTGCCCAACTCATCCTTAAATACATCACTGTAAGCATCCAAAAGCTCATTGAGCGATAGGTGTTTTAGCTCACCCATGTACTTAATCTGCTGCCAGTTAAGCTGGAGTTTTGTCAACCAGTTCCTTCCACACAATGAAGCACCACGTCCCCTAACAACCAACAGTGGCAAATCTATGACTTGGTCTTCATACTCCACTTTTGCTACAAACTGTCCCAAAACACTTATACATCCTCCATTGTAAGCTTTGAGCTTCACTTTAGCTGGCTGCAAAGGCAGATGAGAGAACTTCTTCAAGTATGTAGGATATGAAATGACACTCTTTGCTGCTCCTGTGTTAATTTCCATTTCCAAATCAACATTGTCAACTGCAAATATTGCTTTATATCTTTCATCATCCTCAGCATTAACAGTCAAAATGGCTAACTCCTCTTCAGGGTCTTCCTCAGCTGTCACATACTTTGTCTCTCTGCTGCTCCTGTTTGGCACAATCTTTTCATGACTCTTTTCCACTTTAGCTCGACATGCTTTCCTAATATGTCCAATCTTTCCACAATTATGGCATTTAGTCTCTTTGAAATGACATTCATTTGCACTGTGATTTTTTTTCCTTGTATATGTAGCACATATTTGTTTTTACGGGCCTCGCCTTGTGAATGTTTGCCTCACTAGCCCATTCACCTTCGGCGCCTCTCAGCTCTCGAGTGTCTCTGTCTGCAGTCTCCATATTGAGAGCAATCTCAAAAGCTTTGGCGAAGGTCAGCCAGTCCTCCGAAAGCAACCTCCTCTGGCATGCTTCGTTTTTAATTCCACTTACGAACCGATCCCTCAGTGCTGAATCCAACGACGCACCAAAATCACAGTTAGCTGCTTGTTGTTTAAGCTCTGCGACATACTGGGCAACAGTTTGACTCGCCTTTTGGTTGCATCTATTAAAACGGAAACGTTCAGGAACCAATAAGGGCTTGGGTTCATAGTGTTCTTTCAAAATGTCCACAATATCGCCAAAAGTCTTGTCTTTTGGTTTTTCAGGCTGTACTAAGTTTCGTAAAAGTCTGTATGCTTTAGCACCCATTACACTTAGCAACACTGCCACGTGCTTTTCTATTTGGTTTTACTTGATTAGACCATGCACATTTCATGGTGTTTATGGTCTAGTACAAATAAAAGTAAAAGCATAAAAAAATCTGAAAATATTTGAACAGAAATCACTTTACCTATATATTGTGTAAACAGACACAGCCTAGTTGATGTATTTCATATCTTGTACTGTTGTTTGGTTCTGTGTTTTGAGTTTGAGTTTCTTTCTGTCTAGTCATGTTTTCCCCTGAGTCTCTGTGCTGTCTTGATTGATCCCAGATGTGTCTCGTTCCTGTGATTACCCTCCCAGTGTATTTAGTCCCACCTGTTGTCTGTGTTCCTCGTCAATTGTTTGTCGTTTGCACTGTTGGTTGTACGTCTTTCTCCTGTCGCTGCTCATACTGGTTCTTCGTTGACTTCCCAGCTACTTCTGTTTTTTGGTTCTGTCTTCTTGTGGATTATCATCATTAAACATTATTTCTACATGACATCCTGGGCCTGCTGACATTGTATTTCACCACTCACCTACCAAATCAAGAAAGCTATTGTGTTTCGGCTGAGATTACTCTGCATTTATCAACTTTTGAGATGTGTGGAAAACGGTTTTATTTTCTATATCACCTAAATAATTTGACTTTGAACGTCAAAATATGCATCTGAATGATCATTCAAATTTTCTCATGAAGGTTGACACAAGGCTGGTTCTGAAGATCGAGGTTTGGGATGAAGATCCGAAATCTGAAGACCTTCTCGTACAGTGCGAAAAGTACCTGAGCCCTGGCACGCACACTTTCACGTGCAAAGGAAAACTTGGAAACGTTGAGGCTAAATACACTCTGACCTGTGAACCGTATCTGACTGGAGAAAAGTGCAGTCGTTATAAACCATTTCCTTAGTGATAGGGGATTGGTGAGTTTTGGGAATGAAAACATTTCATTTCATCACATAAAATTAACTCACTAAATCTGGTAGAAACTCACAATTTATTTTTAATAGTTTAATTTTGTTAAAGACCTAGCTAATTGTGCATTTATCTTACAATGAAAAAAAATCAAGATTTTGTGTAACATTTAATCACAAGAAATAACTATGCTTTAATATATGCAACCAGAAATTGTGTTCCCTTTAATGACAATAAAATTTTTGAAATTGCTACAAGT
>NW_015114067.1:186081-189955 GCF_001443285.1 Poecilia latipinna | reverse complement strand
TTTGGGATGAAGACCCGAAATATGACGACCTTCTCGTGCAGTGTGTGAGGTACCTGAGCCCTGGCACTCACACTATCAGGTGCCAAGGAAAGTATGGAAACGTTCAGGTTAACTATACACTGAAATGTGACCCGTATCTGACTGGAGAAAAGTGCAGCCATTATAAACCATCTCCTTAGTTACATGAGATTGGTGTAGCATTTCATTTCATCACATAACTCACTAAATCTGGTAGAAACTCACAATTTAAACATAATTGCTCAACTTCATTAAAGACCTAGCCACATATGTATTTCTCATACAATGACAAAAAAGTAAAGATTTTGTGTAACATTTAATCACAAGAAATAACTATGCTTTAATATATGCAACCAGAAATTGTGTTCCCTTTAATGACAATAAAATTTTTGAAATTGCTACAAGTTGTTGACTTTGTATATTTTTGACAAATCTTGTATTAGTTGTATGAATTATGTTTTATATGTGTTACTATAAAAGAGAGAGAGACGTAGTTACGTTACAGGACGTGTCACAAAACTATTTGGTCAAGACCTTCTGTATGTAGCAAAGCGAAGAACCAGGGGACAAATTCCAGCCACACCCAAGTGGTTGTAACCTCATGTCACAGAATCACAGACTGGACATCTTTTTCCCCCTCAAGTAACCCAAACTCCAGTGACCCAACCTCTCCTTGTGGTAGATAAACCTCAATTCACTCAGTAAGCTTCATTCAGTCGCCTTCACAGTCTCATTTCAAACTCCCTTCTTTCCTCTCATCTCTCCTACCTTCAGAACTCAGACAATCCTGATCCAGTTGCTCCAGGACAAGAATCACACACTACACTCATTGTTCTATTCAAAATAAACTTTATTTATCTAATTTAATGGTCTCCTGTATGAGTTCTGTATGTGGTCAAGCTAATAGCTCCCATTATGACAATGTGTTGTGATTCATTTTAATGAATACCTTACTCCTAAAATGGGTGGGCCTTTGTGCTCTGGTTGGAATGAAAGTACCAGCAACCCTAGTTTATGAAGGAGGATTTAATAGAAATGCATGACAATAAAACAGGGCTTCATAGAAGCCTGGGGGATTATGGGTCAAATGAAGGAATATGTCTGAAACTTACAGGTCAACCAAGAGGAATTACAGATGAATTTAAAGCACAACACAAAATTATTGCAGGATTTGAATCCATCTGTGTGCTTTTTCTGTGCGCCAATGCTCGGCTGCTCCAGAGAGAACAATTCCAAGAAAAATACACACAGAGTGGGTCAAATCTAGTTGCCCAAACTGAAGAACTCCTGTCTGTTTTATGAGTGCAACACAATAAATCGACTGGATGCTGTGACGCCTTAACCCTCACCCCCTAAATCACCAAAAACGGCTGAAAAGGCATACCCAAATTAAATCAGATGCTGTTCTGGAATAATTTGAAGTTCATGAAAAAGCTTGGTCTTTTTATGAAGAAGACAAGCTAAATGTTCTATTTATGCAGTCAAAAATACTCTAACTGTAAGTAGTTTGTAGCTATTACGTTTGCCACACACACAAAAAATAATAATTTTGGCTTCACCCAGATTTTTCATTTTTATTTCTTGTGAATACACATTGAGTGATGACTGTATGGACTGGCAAATACAAAAAATCTGTAATTTTGGACATGTTTATTTTTCAGTATGTACAGGTGTTGTCCAAGTGTGCCATTCAGAGTCTCCATTTGGCATCTCCAAATGGCACACTTGGACAACACCTGCTATACAAACTTCAAACGGCTGTAACTCCTCAGTCATCAATGATGGCTCTAATGAACAATAATCATCAGAGGAATCCTCAGGTAGACGCATTATTACAGATAGTGGAAATTGCTTATAATTATATAGATAAAATAGCATATCTGGGGGGGCGAGGAGGGGTTAGTGTACAGTCAGACCTCCTTCCCCTTGTTACAATACATTGTCTGTCCATCCGCCCCATCCATCCGTCCATCCTCCCCCCAGCACTCAATGGTACGCTAGCCCCCCGCCATCTCTCCTTCAACCCCACCCCACCCTTCTAATGATACGCCAGCCCTGCCTTCAACTTTTCTCCTTTGCCTCCCGCCCCTTCTAACGATTTGCAACTCCCCCATGTGTCCCCCCGCTCTCTAACGATACGCTAGCCCCCCTCAACTTCTCTCCTTCGCATCCTCTTCCTTCTTCGCCTTCCCCCTCCTAACAATGCACTAGACCCCCCAATTCTCCCCCCCACCTTCTCTCTTTCTTCTTTGAAACTCCTCCCCGTTCGTTCTGCACCACCATTGCTCTTCGGTATGCTCTACCCACCTTGCTCTAACTGTAAAAGTGGACGACTAAGAGTTTCCAGTATTCTCAAATCAAAAACTTGTCAGCACTCTTAGGGCCATAATAATCCACTCCTGTGAGTTGTGAAGTTCTGCCGAAGAAACGCATCCAGTTTTGACATGTTCTGACAACGTGTCTCTCCGCGGCTCTCCTTTGGTGAGGGTTAAAAAATACAGCTGGATGTTATAACCTTTTGACTTTTCTGTAGCACGTGGCATGAAACTGCATTCATCACAGGAGTGACTGCAGGATAAAGCTATTTTCTATAGCAAGTCAACAGCAGACTACAATAAGTATTTTTGTTGTATCATATTAATACTAATATGACATCATTAAAATACTTAAATAAATTTCAGTTGCCATTATATTGTTTCCTTATTGACTGAAGCTAAATTTAAGTTGTTTTTTATAAATTTTTCTGCCTTGCTGTTAAACCTTTCCTTCATTACAGTTCCAGAACAACTGTTTGTTCTACCAGAATAAAAAGTTCCGGTAGAACTGTTCGTTCTGTTAGAATTGATACTTTATACAGAACACTGCCAAAATAAAAAACCTGAAATATTACCAGCAGTAACAAGAAACAAAGTAACTACATTCAATTGACCTTTAGACAATGTTCTGTATGAATCCTTATCTCTCCAGGGCTGCTGCTTTTTAAACCACAGTTCTCATCTCAGCACACTTAGAAACATTGCTTGTTTCAGCTTCTTTTCGGTCTGTTTTGGAACAGGTAAGACTTTTTAATATGCTAAAGGAAAATAAAATTAACTGGGGAAAAAAGAGTATCTTTGCTTAGAATACACTGCAGCAAATAAAAATATTGTGTTTATTGAGTTCTAAAATATTTTTTGAAGACAATTTGATTATGAATTTAATTTCACTGATATTAATATGGTGGAGGTTTGTGGCTGTTTCTTGAAATCAAAGATCTGTGGATCTCCAAAGCTGAATTTGTTGATTCATTGCTGGTAAAGATGTGGCTCTGTTTTCCACCTGGTAATGGAGATAAGTTCAGACTTGTGTTGTGTTCTTTTTTGCTGCGACTATATAATCATGTAACTGTTGTTCAGGGGTCTTCTACTGACTGTGTTCAGTGAAATGGATCTTCGAAAGTTTTGGGAATCAAAATTGTGGAAACCAAAAATGTTGTAGCAACCTCACAAGGTGACATCAAAATAATTGGGATTTAGAACTCACGTCAACATTTGTCTTATTTAATTACTACAAATTGAAATCCATAATTTATTATTCATTATTAAAGCCAAGCTCAGTTTCTAATGAGGGAATGAAGAAACTTTACACACAAGGAATGATCACCGACATGCTTATTTCTAATTGAGTCTGAGAATTTATTCACTAAATAGCCCAACTTTACAGCTGAATTATTCTGTGAATAACTAATTTCTTTAACTGGCATGTAACCGAACTACTGATAAGACAAAAGGAATACATTGAATAAGAAAACGGGAATTAAATCATGTTAATGAATGAGCTTCAATGTTTGTTCTTTTCACAAATATCTACTGGCTGA
>NW_015114067.1:181122-182401 GCF_001443285.1 Poecilia latipinna | reverse complement strand
ATCAGAATTCTGGAAACCAAAAATGTTGTAGCAACCTCACAAGAGGACATCAAAATTATTGGGAATCAGAACTCACATCGTTGTTCTTATTTAATTACTACAGATTATAATCCATCATTTATTAATAATTAATAAAGCTAAGCTTAGTATCTAATGAGGAAATGAAGAAACTTTACACACAAGGAATGATCACCGACATGCTTATTTCTAACAGAGTCTGAGAATTTTTTAACTAAATAGCCCAACTTTACAGCTGAATTATTCCTTGAATAACTTATTTCTTTAACTACTGGCATGATATTGATAAGACAAAAGGAATACAATGAATAAGAAAATGGGAATAAAATAAGATAATGAATGAACTTCATTGTTTTCTTCACATATATCTACTGGCTGAACCGTTTTGTGTTATCTAAAACTCTACTAATGTTTCACCATCATTAGCTGCTGCTCCCATGAACAAACACGCTCTAACTCAAAAATGTGATATTAGCTTGCACTAACACATGCAAAAAAATAAATAACTGAACAAAGATACACAATGTAAAAATGTACATAAAAGTTGAAATGCATGTATGAATTAAATGTGTTGTTTAAATAAATATTTAAATGTATTTAATACATGGGTAAGTAATAATCACAATATGATTAAACAATATTTAACCATTAAGTCTGACTTTTATGATAGCAGCATATCCTAGTTGATTTTATGTCAGCCAGACCCTCCAAATTTAATGGGTAATAGTGATATACTGTTAAAATGAATGGCTCTGTAAACGGATATTTACCCATGTATTAAATACATTTAAATATTTATTGAAACAATTTCGGATTTAACTCATACATGCATTTGAACTTTTTTTTGTACATTTTTACATATGTACCTCTAATCAGGTATTTTTTTTTATTTTTGCATTAAAAAATAACATAACCCTTTAGGTAACACTTTTTTTGACAGACATGAAATTAACCAAGAATCATCATCTGTCATAATAGTTGTTATTAATATTTTAAATGTTATGTATTTTTGTGCATTATTACATTACAAAATTTTGATAATTAATTGGTTAATGTCAGGTTGTCATAACAAAAACATTTTGAATAATGTCAGCTTTGCAGTAAAAGTATCATTATTTACAGAATGACACTTAATTATAACAGTAATAAATATTCATAAAAACTTAATCATGTTCATGACAGGTGTTATGTTTTATTTATGACAGTGTCATGCCAGTCTTATGCACACCCCTTTAAATAGTGTTAACTAACTTTCTTATAT
>NW_015114067.1:173493-176781 GCF_001443285.1 Poecilia latipinna | reverse complement strand
AGTGTTAACTAACTTTCTTATATGTTGTATAAATATTTCATAAAAATAAGGAAAATGCCATGCACTATGTAATAAATAATTTAATTTATTTTATCTCTATCTTTTAGCTTCTGTCTACAGCGATGCTGCCTGATTCAACTTCAGCTATTCTCCTAAGCGTCCTCCTTGTTCACTCCTCTGTTCTGTCCTGTCGCATCGGCACCCAAACAGAGTGTGATGCTGCTCCTTTTGTACCAGGACACAACCTGGTGGGGGAAGGTTTTGATATAGTCACAATGCAGAGAAAAGGAGCTCACGTGATTGATGTGAAGACTTACCTGAGCCCCAAGAAAACCTGTAAACTCTGCACCAACCCTCTTCAAAACGATACTTACCAAAAAGTAATTAAAGATGCATAAATAAACAGCTGCACATCTGACTTGAGGGATTAACAATAATGCGACTTTTCTTCATTTTAAGCGTCCATCTTCTGTTCTGGTCTGGGGTGCCAACAGTCAATGTAATCCTGACATCTTCAGCAGTTTTCATACTTCTGCTAGGTCGAGTATTTAAACCAGATTGTGAACACTGTAAAAGTTGAATCACATAATTAAACTAACAATTACAGGATTTTTTTTTTTTTACATGTTGCAGTCAAGAGTATATGTTTACTGGACCTTTATGTGGTAGACCAACACATAGTGCATAATACTGAAGTGGAAGCAACATATGAAAATGTGGTGTGCATTTATATTCATATTCTGATACTTAATAATATATTCAAAAGCAACCAGCTGACTTGAGAGGTTCCCTAAAATAAATGTATAATTTTTAAAAAATCAATAAAATTCATCTTGATTCTCAGTTAAGTTCACAGTTAAGGTTACAAAAAGCATCATGAAGAAAAAATTGGTAAAGTTTGAAGCAGAGTTAAGTCGTAAGACAAAATCCCAAACTTGAGACAAATCATGGAGCACGTCTCGTCTGTCAGCTTAAAGATATCAAAGCTATGGAGGGAGTCTGAGGTTGTGTATTTACTTCTCTTTGCCTGTAGAGCACTGACCCTGTTCTGCAGAGCGGGTCAGCCTAATATACTGTAAAACATTTGGGCCACATTTAGTTGTGTCTACTAACTTCTAGTCTTTAAGTGAAATAAATTTAGTTTTAGATTTTTAACCTAAATGTATGAGTTTGTGAAACTTACAATAATAATCCATGTTAGCATTTTATTAATTTTGTCATACCTAAAACAGTTGAATATACTAGAGTTTATAGGTTAGTGCTAAAAACACTGACAGAAGAAAAACACAGGAATGGGAACTATTTCCCAGAATGCTTAGAGGCATGTTTTTGTATTCTGAGATGGACGTGTGTTACATTGATCTGACTCTGATGTTATTAAGGCAAATGTTCATTGTAATAAGTTATAACTCTCTGCTAAAAGTTTTTGAGCAGAATTTATGTTGTTTGTTGTTGTTTATTAAATTCATTAGCAAATGATATTTTAATTATTCTAATATAAAATACATAGTTAAATTAACTTGATAACATAAGTCAAAATAATACAGAAATGTGTGTTCTTTAACCAGGTAAAGGCCATTTTTGTTTGCATATTGTGAAATGATTATTTGGTTTAAATTCCAGTAGTAAGTTAAAACTCAATCCAAGATTAATGCACTAACAGAACTTAAACAACTATTTGTAGACAACTTTTCTCTTCTTATTAAATAAACTTCATGAACTTAATTTTATGAGTTAAAACCTAAACAATTTTCTTATTGACTTTAACTGCATTTCAAAGCAGCAGGTGGACTTTCATTTTCAAGTCGAAACACCTTCACATATTTTATGGTGTAAACTTTAAGTCAAAAATATTCTCTCTAGTCAAACCATTAATTATGAGAATTTTCAACATACAAGTAATGCAAATGTAACATTGAAAATTGGAATAACACAGCAAATCAATAAAAAATATTTTCTAATACAGAAGTGCGGGTTTAAGTACTTTTAATCTGAAAACCGAGCCACGTATGGAAGCATTTTCTAATTTATTGAATACAACTGTAATTTATGAATACCTATTTAATATGGCTTAGGAATTAAAATAACAATAGATAAATTCACAATTTCACTGAGCTTAACTACCTAATTAAAAATATGAAAATTAACTGTATAGATGTTTTATAATAATTTCTTCCTTTAAATTGTCCCAACAGCTCTCTGGTTGAGGCTTACACATCCCAAGACGCCAATGATTGGACGGTAAGAAACATCTCAAAGCTGAACATTTCAGAATATTTTCAATGCAGCCCTGAGTTTTGAAAACACAACCCTGATAAAAACCTTGCTGTTTAATTTTCTTTCATCATTTCATTTCAGTTCATATGTGCTCTTCCAAGAAACAGCATTTTATTATCTTTTTAGTTTGCATTCAGTTAGAACTGAAGTAAGTGGTTATTAGAATTGTGATACAAAAATATGGCTTCTTGTTTAACACCCTATAAAGTACATGTGTTGTCTGTATTTCATCAGGTTGGCTTGGATTTTGAAAAGTTTTTGTTTGACAACTTCGATGTGGGAGGAACCCGCTCCAAAGGCTACAAGTTCGCTTTACAAAGGAGCAAAGAGGATCGCTACACTTTCAGCATACACAGTGTCACCTGCAGCCATTATGGGTAGGATGGAAATTAGACTTTTTTTATTGAGTTCGGACAGGTCATGGTTTTTTAAATAATTGTCTAATTTTGTCTTGGTGTCTAGATTTATATTATCATCCAAACCTCCCTTAAGCTTAGAGTTCAAAAAGCAGTTAGACGTCCTGCCAACTCACTACAACTACTCCACAAAGAACGAGTATACAAACCTCATACAGACCTATGGCACACACTTCATGAGACTGGTGAGAACTTTGGCACACACACACATTGTGAATTAGTTACAGACATTAATCTACAGGGAAGCATTTCAAAGAACTTTATACCCGTTTTAGGTTCATCTTGGAGGGCGACTGAGACGAGTGACATCTTCACGAAGCTGTTTGTCCTCCATGAATGGGTTAATCTCAAGTGAGGTAACAAAACGCACAAAACAACAGATTTTTACACAACCATATGAGATATGTTCAAGAAGATTTTAAGTTATAGTATATTTTTGGGAACCATCTGGCTCAATCTTCTTCTTACGGATCCCAGGTTCTCCCTACGGGCCGCGTGTAGCCACACAGAAAACAACAATGAATGTAGACGTCACAGAATTACAGAGTTTAACCAATAGAAGACAACTTATGCAAATTACAACAGAAACTGCAGA
>NW_015114067.1:166937-169713 GCF_001443285.1 Poecilia latipinna | reverse complement strand
GCAAAAATATGAAGTTGATCACTTCCAACAACCTACTTTAAGTATTTTTAAGTGTGATTTTTGTTTTGTTTGTTTGTTTTGTCCATTTTAATTTCCAAGGATTTCTACATGAACATATTTTTCTCTGCTTGTGTCTGGGTCTTTATGCAAATATCTGGTGTAAAGCAGCTTTTCAAAAAATCTCTGTGCTGTTCTTTCACCCAGGTCCACAACTGTTTATCTATGGGTGTTGCTGTTGGCTTGGGGAAGGTGAAACTCTTTCATGTCCAGAAGCCTTGCATTGGTGTTCTAATAAACAAGGACCTTGCCACTGGCTACAGCTCTGGTCTCCACCAGCATTTCACAGAGGTGTCAGGAGGAAATGGTTGGTTGGGGGAGTTTTCAATTTCCCAAAATGATTCCATGGGCTTCATGAAGTGGCTAAAGAGCCTGAAAGAACATCCAGATGTTGTTTCGGTGTCTGTTTCAATGTTTCGACCTCTCTATCAGCTCGTGACAAACAAGCTTCAAAAAGCAGCAGTGAAATCTGCTATTGAGCAGTATTTGGAGGACAATGCTAGGTGGAAATCACCCCAAGAGCCACACTGTGAGGGATCTACTCCTGATTTGTCCTCTAACTGCTGCCCTCAGCACGCCTCAAGGGGAACTCTATCAGTGACCATTGTTCGAGGCTGGGATCTCAAAGGAGATCAGATTTTACAAACTGACAGGTGGGTTGAAGCAAAGGTAAAAAAACAAAGACCTTATGGAACCTGATGAGCACACCTTTTATATGGCTCCTCTTTGTTCACAGCTATGCCAGGATGTACTATGGTTCCTTAAACCGCAAGACCCAAATCATCGTATCCGATAATCCTCAGTGGAACGCTGAGTTTAATTTGGGCAAGGTCAGTAAACGTTATCATCACAGATTAGCTGAAAAAGCTCAACAACAGACAAATTGATCTATTTCCGCTGCTGATGCAGCAGAATTTATAGATCTAATACCAGCATCAATTTTTGCAAAAATAGACATTCAATTACCGGCAGTGAGGATAATTGGGTTTTTATGCATCAGTCTTGAAAGAAAGCTGATCTATTCTTTGGTGCCATCAAAACTATTTGTTAGCAAACATTTGATATTGGGTCAAATGTCATTTAATATCAGAAATGCATTGTAGTTTCAATTTCAACTAGATGATGTTAAATTATTGATCATGAACTAATTTGTCCTTCAACTTGTTGCTCACATGAACCAGCAGCCACAATGACAAGAAAAGAGCACCTCCCTTTAGGCCCGACTCGTTCTTGTTTCGGTTCTCAGAACCAACCTGGGTGTCTGTGGACATGCGGCTCCCACACTCACTGCTCTGCTTAACCTGTTGTTGAGACAGGAAGTGCTGATCCTCTCTTATTGCTTTTTCAAATAAATCATAAGCATAAAAACTTGGCTTTCCAAACAACAAATGTACAAAATGAACCTTCAATGTCAAAGTAAAAACTTTTTTCCCAATTCTTTTCTCTGTCCTACTGATTGCTTATTTTTTGTTTTTAAAAACCTGTCTGAAATAAATAAATCAAATAAGACAAATCAAAGTATAAAATGATATGTAATGCAGACAAACTGCATATTCTGAACTTGGGGAATGTACAATCAACTCCATTTCTAGATCCAAGCCAGGCTGCAGACTCTTTATGTTTTGGGATACTGGGTCAGCACCTGCATGAAAAAGTATTTGGTTTTACTTGAATAGACATGCACATTTCATGGTGTTTATGGTCGAGTACAAATAAAAGTAGAAAAAAATCTGAAAATATTTGAACAGAAACCACTTTACACATATATTGTGTAAACAGACACAGCCTAGCTGATGTATTTCATATCTTGTGCTGTTGTGTTTTGGCTAACATTACTCTGCATTTATCAACTTTTGAGATGACTGGAAAACATTTTTATTTTCTATATCACCTAAATAATTTGACTATGAACGAGAAAATATGCATCTGAATGATCCTCCATTCAAATTTTCTCATGAAGGTTGACACAAGGCTGGCTCTGAAGATTGAGGTTTGGGATGAAGACTGGAAATCTGACGAACTTCTCGGAAAGTGCGAGAAGTACCTGAGCCCTGGCACTCACACTTTCACGTGCAAAGCCACTCCAGGAGGCTTTGAGGTTAAATACACGCTGACCTGTGACCCGTATCTGACTGGAGAAAAGTGCAACCTTTATAAACCATCTTCTTAGTGGCAGGAGATTGGTGAGTTTTGGGAATAAAAGCATTTCATTTCATCATATAAAATTAACTCACTAAATCTGATAGAAACTCTGTTAAAGACCTACCTAAATGTGTATTTATCATACAATGAAAAAAATTTAAGATTTTGTGTAACATTTAATCACAAGAAATAACTATGCTTTAATATATACAACCAGAAATTGTGTTCCCTTTAATGACAATAAAAATTTTGAAACTGCTACAAGTTGTTGACTTCATATATTTTTGACAAATCTTGTATTAGTTGTATGAATTACGACTCATATGTGTTAATATAAAAGAGAGAGAGACATAGTTACGTTACAGGACGTGTCACAAAACTATTTGGTCAAGACCTTCTGTATGCAGCAAAGCGAAGAACCAGGGGACAAATTTTTCAACCTGATCATTGTTTCCTTACAGTTTTATGGTTAAAATCAAGAGGGGCTGATGAAATTTATTAATTGAAATTATCGGTAACACTTTATTTGAAGGGGGTTGAATAAGACTGTCATGACACTGTCATAAACATGACATAA
>NW_015114067.1:159427-162356 GCF_001443285.1 Poecilia latipinna | reverse complement strand
CTGTCATAAACATGACATGTGTTTATGACAGTGTCATGTCAGTCTTATTCAACCCCCTTCAAATAAAGTGTTACCACATTAACTTTCATCATTTAGTAATGTTTGAAACAGTGAAGAGATCTCATGAGCCAGAATGTTCAATGTTGTTTTTATTATTATTTATTACATAAAAGGTCCAGGCACCACAGTTTCACAGTGTTCCTTTAGAAGACCTTGACCTTTATCCTTTTGGAAGACAGAAAGGGAAAAAAATCATCTTTCCCTTCTGGCTTGTGACAATTTAGAAAAGCAAAAAGGTTTTCCTGTTATTTGTTGACCTAACACTGCACATTAGGATTGCTTGTTTGAAGTTTCTTTCAAATCTGTTATATTGGAATGCATTTTACTAAATAAATTAGTAGGATAACTGTAACTCCATCTCTCTCAAAGTCTTTGGAATAGGCAGCAAAAACCACAGCAGCTTCCAGTCCTCTCAGTCCTACCTTTGAGGAAACAGATCTTTATTATTAAAAACGTCCAGCTTCCCTCACTGTTTACTGTCACTTGTGTCCTATATTATCTGTAAAATAACTGTCCTAAAATGTTCAAAACTGATCTAAAGTCAGCCTGCTGCAAGCAATTCAAAAAGTAGATAATGTTCGCACAAACCAGCTCTTCAAGTTCAACTTCTGTAGCATAAATTTTGGAATTCCACTGTAACAACCTCGCTCTGAATGCGTGAAGCCAAAGCAGCTATCAGAGTCCAACAGTCTTAAATTGGGTAAAAAAAAACAGAATATTGAGTGACTGATGGTAAATGAGTGAAAATTTCTCTAATGATCCTCCAGTAGGGCTGGGCAAAAGAGCTTAAAAATAACATATTTTGTACTAGATCTGATGTTAATCCATTTTTTTTCTTCTTGCTCTCTTTTGTGAAAAAAAACAAATTACAGATGAGAGAAAATAATTTCAAAAAGTGGCTTTTATATCAATCAATTGCATGACAGAGTGTCAGGGCCAGACTATAGAGATTTTATTTCATTATGAGAATATTGTCGAAATATTAGAAGAATATGCAATTTTACAACAGTGCATCAAGGTGACTAAAGATAGAAAAAAAGGAGTATTCCACCAAAAACTCAGAATTTCTGAGAATAATCTTAGAAATTAAATTAGAAAATTAGAAGAAAGAACATTTCTGAGATTAATCTTTTTTTTTTTTTTTTGGTGGAAATGTAATTGTTTTTTTTCCTCCCTACCATGGCTCAAATTACACCATTGTAAAAAAAAAAAAAGCTTAAAGTTATGAAGACCTAATGTTAACACGGTCGATTCAGTCTTGCTACTTGTAATTGCATGCTAATGTGTTAAAAAAATCAAGTAAAACTTGTATCAAAGTATCACTTAACTTATTTTTTGTGTTGGAGTTCTCATAGAATTATAACTTTATTCTCACAGTATTACGATTCTATTGTCAAATGATTGTATTCTTGTAATATTATGGCTTTATTCTCATAAATAACAATTAAAAAAACTGACCCAAATACTTTGTCATAGCTTTGTTCTGAATTCAAAACCCAAAAGAAATCAAAGCTGTAAGTCGAGCAAGATGGCTGCCCTCTGCATGGTAATATCACTCTGAAATATGAACCCTAAGGTGAAAAAAGAAACTCAAACATTTGATTCATTGCCCAGCCCTGACGTCGAGCTGTCATGTTCATCGTGATCTGATATAATACAAGCTGCAAAACATTAACATAAATGGGAGTCAGAGGACTACCTGGCCCTAATTTTCAAATTCAGCAGCTGCAGCTTTAGGAGGACAGGAAGTTGGAGGAAGCTACCAATCAGAAGCATGAGAAGTGGAAATGTCCAGTAGAGAACTTCGTCTAAGCTGTGGCATAAACACATTAAATGAGGCATCCGAATTCAGTAAAAGTCAGCAGACTTCAGCTGATTCATGTGAGGAGGAACTCAAACATGAAGTGCAATAAGCAGTATGTGGGTGGGGCGTCCATCTTGTCCTCAGACATCTGCAGGAACAAGAAAGGAAATTCATCCTGCGATGCGACGAATGTCACAACGATTCATCCGAGGGTTTTGGGGAAAAAAACAGAAAAAACCTGAAAAGCTCAACAGCAAAAATCAAAGTCAAGGTTTAGCAGGATGAAAAAAAAATTATGCTTTGATGTTGGGAAAACGTTGCTGAGGTGACTCCCATCATCATCATCATCAGGGCCGGAGCTTCTTCCTCTGTTACCTCTTCTCCTTCAACATCAGGCGGAAGCTGTGTAGCTGATATATACTGGTGGACAACCTGTGACAGCAAAGAAAGATTACACTGAGCCAACTGGACTGTTTAGCCACACAGCAACGGTTGCTATGGGAACCTACCTGCCAAAGGCGTTCATTAAAGCCACTATTTCCTGCCGGCTGAGCTGGAAGCCCTTCGACGGGCTGTGTTCTGATAAGTTCTGGATCTCCTTTTCAGAGAAGAGGATCTTCAGAGCCGTGCCCAGACCCTGAGTCTGCACGCAACAGAAAGCTGATTAAGTTGGCAGAAAAAAAAACTTTTTACACAGATTAGAAGAAAATTATTGACATATCATCAAGTCAACTGTTTCTACAACCTGAACTCCAGAAAAGTTAAAGTGAAAATTAAAAGATGTTCCAACCACATGAACCAACATTCACAGCAGAACATAAAGAGCATAATAAATGTTTCAACTGAAAACCTATATAATACTTTACACTTGGGCTGGATGATTAAACAATAAAATCAATACCACAATGGAGTATTAGGGCCAGGCTAAAAAAAAAAAAAAGAGAAATAAGTCATACTATTACATAATATTTTTGAATTTATGCTCATATTACTACAACTTTAGTCATGTATTACTTTGACTTCATTCTCACAATGTTATGAGTTTATTCTCAAAATACTTTTTAT
>NW_015114067.1:136144-156694 GCF_001443285.1 Poecilia latipinna | reverse complement strand
CAAAGAAAGATTACACTGAGCCAACTGGACTGTTTAGCCACACAGCAACGGTTGCTATGGGAACCTACCTGCCAAAGGCGTTCATTAAAGCCACTATTTCCTGCCGGCTGAGCTGGAAGCCCTTCGACGGGCTGTGTTCTGATAAGTTCTGGATCTCCTTTTCAGAGAAGAGGATCTTCAGAGCCGTGCCCAGACCCTGAGTCTGCACGCAACAGAAAGCTGATTAAGTTGGCAGAAAAAAAAACTTTTTACACAGATTAGAAGAAAATTATTGACATATCATCAAGTCAACTGTTTCTACAACCTGAACTCCAGAAAAGTTAAAGTGAAAATTAAAAGATGTTCCAACCACATGAACCAACATTCACAGCAGAACATAAAGAGCATAATAAATGTTTCAACTGAAAACCTATATAATACTTTACACTTGGGCTGGATGATTAAACAATAAAATCAATACCACAATGGAGTATTAGGGCCAGGCTAAAAAAAAAAAAAAGAGAAATAAGTCATACTATTACATAATATTTTTGAATTTATGCTCATATTACTACAACTTTAGTCATGTATTACTTTGACTTCATTCTCACAATGTTATGAGTTTATTCTCAAAATACTTTTTATTTTATTCTGAAAATATTTTGACTTTATTCTGGAAATATTTTAACTTTATTCTCCAACAACAAAATGTAAATTAATTAATTTATTTTTTTTACCCTGGCCTTAATAGTCCGTCATACTATACACACGTGATCAATATGAATAGAAAATACGTCCGATCGAATTTTACTAAACTCTGATCCAGAACCGCACAGCATTCTGGGGGATGTAGGCAGAGGAAAGGCTTTAGCTTCACAACCTCTCTGGTGGCATCAACTCACTCACTTATTTGTTACCTAGCAACAACCTAATGAGTAGAGAGAGAGAGACTGACCTGCAGCTTTCCCCAGAGCCGACACTTACTGCAGCCCACACAGTCCATAATCCGGGAAATGTTTTTGAAATGGAGCCGGAATTCCTCCTGAATGACAGAAAAGGAGGCACAGATGTTCAGAGTTAATTTATTAAGCTGGGTTTATCGGTAAATTAACTTATATTGTCATTTTCTAGTCACATCAACCGTTCAACATGACTTTTAAAATAAGTATTGTTCACCTAGACGACCTCACAATGCTCACATGTTCACAAAAAGATGCAAAACTCTGCAGACAAGTCTGGGGTAAGTCACTTCTCAAGAACAACATTACATATGGAGGGTGAAGGGGGTTATGTATGGAGCTGCCTTTTGCCCCTCTGAACTATCAAACATAATCCTGTTACGACTACGATCTTCCTGGGGGATTGTAGCTGCCTGCCCAGGTCGACTATCATGGCCCACTGCTGTCAGGGGAAAGGACTTTTAGCGTTATTCTCTGGCAAGGAGAGCTACTATTTTCTTGACTCATCACAACTGAAGTTGCTTTTCAAACCAAATTTACGACTAGCATGCAAACTTATTTACTTCTATACTTAATGTAGCTTTAAGTCTCACCTTTAAAGTCTTGGCCTCTATTTTGTGTCCGGCAAACATGGACTTTTCATCAAAGTGCATTGGGAAACTTCTGGAAGAGGAAAAAACCAACAACTGTAAAAACAGGCTCACAATATCTAAAGCAACAGCAATTAATTTAGTTATTGATTAATCTATTAATTATTCTGACAATTGAATAATATGTAGATTATTCAATTGTCAATAAAAATTGGACAATAAATATTGGAACATCCTACAGATTTCTCATTTAGCCCTTTTTACACAGCTCTAGAAATACATTAAGAAAAAAAATATTCCTTCTAAGTAAGAAAATAAACATTTTATTACTTAAAATGCAATGATGTGGCATTTGTAACAAAGGACGCATTTGCAGCTAAAACGATCAGCCATTTCTGCTTGACGTAACATCAATACAGTGTAGAGCTGATTTGGAGATAATTTTTTAGATTAATGGATTAATAATTGGATAGCAAAAGGTGCCTAATAGTATTTTTTTAAAGGAAATTGGACCGTGTGAAGCTAAAACTAGGTCACTTGAGGTATTTTGGGTAGAACATATTCACAGAAAAATAAGTTGTTTTTTTATCTTAAATACAAGATGTCTACATTTTTTGTACATTTTCAGCTTACTACAGCTTTGATGGTGGTGTTCTTTCAGCAAATTATCTTTTTTATAGTTTATCTGCTCCAGTAAACAATTAGCTGATTCATCACAATTAATAATTTCAGCCCTAATCTGCAGCTTCTGAAGAGGATGCAAGTTGAGAAAATTAGCAGCCTTGTGCCAATAATTACCAGCACGTCTGCATGAGATTCCACAAATAATGCACGTTGGTATCAAAGCTAGTGGAAAGTCTGTGGAGATTTCTTACTTGATCTCATTAAAAATCTGCAGCAGCAGCTCTTTGGTTTCTCCGTCCTCCTCAGAGCTTCCAGTGTACAGGTTGACGATCGCTCGCTCGAAGTATGGCGCCACCTTGGAGAGAGCGCGCAGCTCTATGAGGTACAGGAAGTAGAGGTTCTTCAGCCGCCTCGTGCCCTCGCCCTTTGTCTCTGCCGTGTCGAAGCGGCGGCGAAACTCCTGGATGTTTGGGCCCCACGCCGGACGGCCCCAGCCCTCTGACATCACAGACAGAAACCCCTCCATTTACAGGTCATTATACTTAACCAAAACTAACGAAATAACAAAAAATGAAATGGAGAAAAAATGTCATTAACTGAAATAATTTATAGGGAAAAACTACAACTAATTGGAACTATAACATGTTAATAAACCTAACTACAACATACTGAAATTACAGACATAATATTCTTCTTTTTTGTGTTTATCAATCAATTTATTAGCTTTCAAACTGATATGAAATAGATTTTTTCCCCACACAAGCAGTTTACGTCAACTGTAAACTTTACGGCATCCCATAATCCTCCTGGCAACATTTATGCTAGTGTGCAAAATGGCGACAACAAAACTTGAGAGAAAACACCAGTTGGTTATCATTAGACTGAATAGATTTTTTTAAAAACGGTGTCTTCTGTTGAGTGTTCATTAACCAATCGATAGAAACATAATCGCAATACAATATTTTGACCTTTAAGAATTCTCCACCTAAACACAAACTAAAACTACCTCTGTAAATACTAAAAAGTAACCTAAAACTAAATATTTAACTACTAAAAACTAGCAATCACAGTGTAACAACTGAATTACACAAAAACTCACAACAAAATAAAGGTAAACCATAATGAAAAATTCAAAACCATTATAACCATGCCCCATGTAATTAGTTGGCATTCATAACATGAATCTGCTAAGAAAGTCTTTTATTGGAAAACAAAAAAAGGGAAATAAATAAATTATTGTGAATCTTGTGGATTATGACTGGATTTAGTGTTTTAGGGTGTGTCTATGTTCATACCGTCCAGCAAGAACTCTGCACACAGGTGGATGTTGATGCTGCTGTGGAGGCCCGAGATAAGTCGGTAGAAAACTCTTTTTTCCAAACACAAGCCTGGACAGAAAGAGCGCTTGTTTAGTTTCATCAAACTGCAAACACCAAAACTATGTGGGATTAAATTCAAACCATCTAAACTAGCTTCTCTCTGCCTATGATCATATTAAGAGCCTGCAGAAATGTGATTGTGAATCTCTGTAGCTTCCAGCTTGAAGTGACTCATGGAAAATGCTCTCAGGAAAATGACTGTTGGCTTTTAGCAGAAGTTGGCAGCTCAAAATTGTACTCAAGTAAGAGTAGAACCACTTCAATGTATCTTTATTCTAGCAAAAGTTAAAAGTCGCCATCCAAGAAATTACTCAAGTAAAAGTAAAAAAAAAATATTTGGTAAAAGGTAACTGATCAAAACACTTAACATTCAAAAATTACATAATAAAATACATCAAAATATAAAGCTATGTAGAAATTTGGGTATTTTAAATATCAAAATTAAAATAATTCATATAGATAACATAATTACAAAACCAAGCAAAATAAAAATGTTTCCAAATCTGTTTCTTTCAATATAAAACTCACAAAACTTTAACAAAAACTGCAGGTGTGTGTGATGATTGTTGTTCTTTCGGTGAAGACAATCCAGACATTTTACTCAAATAAGAGTAGTGGCACTTTAAAATAAAATTACTCTAGCAAAATTAAAATGTGGCAATGTGAATCAAATAAAATTACTAGAATTAAATGAACTGACCTTCCAGCCACTTGTAAAAGCCTTCCCCTGGCATCCGAAACAGAAGAAAAGATGCTTAATCTGAGTTCACAATTAAAAATGACGTGTTGTGCAGCCAGTTGTTTCACTCACCATCATCGTCTCCTGAAAACAGAGCAATAAAGAAAATAAATTTACATTAATTTCATTAAAACAATAAAATTTAATGAGGAATGTTTTGTTTTGTGGTGGCTGTTTTACCCCCATGATGCATTCATGTCAAAATATACATTAGACTTTAATTTATGAACAAACTACTCGAGTTTTTCAGTCCAATCAAACTAGCATCCCTAACTCTTGTATGCATACTGTTACTAAATACAATTTGTCAAATGATAAAATCTAATTTTAATCACCTTTAATCAAAACCCCAGTATAAACAAATTATAAACCCTGGGCTGACCCAGGGTTTATAATCTCATTGAGATCTTTGATTTTACTGACTGCTGTCCCCTGCTGAAGTGTTTTTTTGTTTGTTTGTTTTTTACTTGTCTCTGACCAGAACAGGGAAATTAAAAGTCACTGAATAACTCTGAACATCTAATATGTGCTGATTTTCTGTTTATGTTGAACATAATACGTTTCCTCAGTAAAGGCAGCACTAAAATTGTTAAAATGACCACCAATTTTCAGTATTCACAAGGCCAGAGATTCTGCTCCAGTCTCAAATGAACATGGTTTCTGTGGCAGTGCTGTCCATGGTGTTGAACTTAAATCAAGTAAAAAGCTAAATATTATTTTTGCGCTGCTCATGGTGGCAGAATGTAAGAGCAGCTCTGTTACATTAGTTCTAATAATTTTCTAGACTTTATTTTTTTTATGAGCTTTGGACAGTTATTCTCTTTGCTTCTGAATGCTGTGCAGCTGGAAGGATTTTTGCCCATTTACTACTTGGTGCATCTGGTTACAAATAAAAACAAAAGTTGTGTCGTGTTGCACATTATTATTGTTTAGTTTTCTTTCTAATGGGTCTTTCAGGATATTACTGAATCTCTATTAGTGTCACTTTATTATTTAAATTGTATGTTTGCTCTTTATGGACCTGGCAGCGTTTCATTAAACTGTTTTTTAGTTTGCATCCACTTTTCTTGTTTACTTGTTTTTTGTTTTTGTTTTAGAGTTTTAAGAAAGACCAACGTTAACAATCTCTGACGCTGTGTGAGATTCCCTCCTGCCTCAAACGCTCCATCAACATCCTGGTCCCCACAAAGCGCTCCGTTACAGGACTAAATTACTCCAGACCTGCCACACGGTTGGCTGTGGTCATGGAGTCCTTTGAGCGACTGGTTCTGACGTCACAGGCCCCCTGCAGGCCTTGCAGTTTCAATACTTAATTCAACAGTTAATCAGATGATGCAGGTTTACACTTCATCCTGCACCAACACCACTATCCAGGCACTTCAGCCTGAATGTGACCTAGCATGTTTTTGTTTTTGTCCATTAATGTAACTGAGTTTGACTTCATGAATCAACAAAATAAGTTGGTTCTTTTTTTTATTATTGAATGTTCTGCCTATGTCCATCAGGTGATTTTAAACCCAGTTTCCCAGTTTTTGCCTTCCACTTCAAACACTTAGACTTGACTTACCTCTACTGGGAGCCAAAGGGTTCAGAGGTCGGTACACTGATCTGGGTCTGCCACAGAAAAGAAAACATTTATTAAACACACACAGACAAATAAGAAAAACTTAGTTTTGTTGTCAAACATCTAGCTCACTTTAGATGCCCCCCTGTGGCTCTTAACTTGCTTAATAACTGAGCAATATTTTAAAATGTAAAATTGTAACATTGCCACCAAAAAATTGCATTTATTGTGCAATAATAATGGATGAACTAGGATGCAAACTACATTGAAAGAAATGTCTTAAATTTGGAAACAAAATTGTAATTTTTGCTCTGTAATTTTAAAATCTAAGCAGGTTTCATATGTTATGCGTTATAAAAACAAGCCATTTGGTTTTAAAGTCATGTTATGTTTGTGGCTCTAAGCAAATAGCAAAATTAGCTCTTGGGATTGTAAAGTTTGCAGACCCCTGATCTAGCAGGTTTGTTTTCTGAAGCTAAAATTCAGCCTGAACCCTGAATGAAACGTGACAGCACTAATGTTTGGCTGGTCTCACTTGAAGCAGTTTTCCTCATAGATGCTGTTCCAAACCCTCCATGCAGAAGCCCCTTTATAGCCGGTGTATCGCTCTGGATTCAGCAGCAGATCCACATACTCTGCATCTGGAGAGGTTTCATCTGAAATAATCCATACAATGTTTTGTGGTTCTTATTTCTCCCACCAATAAAGACTTTTTTGCTACAAACATTACACCCTTTCACACCTAACTACTTCCACATACTTTCAGCTAGAAATGGCATTCAAACTTTAAAATATAGTAATATCCCTTAACTACTTTTGTTTATTTCAGCTTTTTCATATCTTTTACAGATTTCATATTAGACACAGATATTACACATATTAGCGTCAACCGAATTATTTCTGTTTGCTGAACATCTTAGTGATGAGAGACAGAATATGTCAGAAATTATTTATTAATGTCTTCATTAATTCATAGGTGAGAATAAGAAGGATTTTACCATCTAGCTCACAGAAGTGATCCTGAGCATCATCGTGCCTCGCCCAATCAGCGAAGGCCTCTTTGCTCTGGTTACTGTAACAAAGACAAACTTAAAATGAATGAAAAGAGACCAAGTGAATGCATCGATCATTAGAGATCCCAAATGTTCAACCAGTGACAACAGAAACGAGACGCTTTGATGAGCAGAACGTCATGAAGATCAGAGCTGAACCCGAAACATGTTGGAACATTTAAAGTAAGTTACCCAATATCCCCATTAAGGCTCAAAGGTTAATCACATTAATCTTGATGAATCAATTATTGAAATAATTGTTTGTAAATTAATTGCTAACTGAACTATACAGACTTAAAAAAGGCAATTTGCTGGGAAAAATATATACTCAGAGCAGTAATTAAATCCAAACTGTACAAAATATATTTACATTTTGCATTTAAGATGAGGAAAAAAAAAACATTGTAAATATGTTTTACACAAAACTCCTCAAGTTGCATTGTTTTTAGCTTCACCCAGTTCAAATTTACTCAAGGAATGTCATGTAATTGTATTTTAGGAAATATCAATTTACTTATTTAAAAATGGAATTGGTTTATTTCCATATTTTTAATGTATTGCCAATATTGTATAGAAAACTTAAGTAGCTTAGTGAAAAATCTGAAGAATGTGCCAATTTATACAATTAATCATCAGATTAATCAGATGAATAGATTAATCGATAACTAAAATAATCACTAGTTGCAGCCATATTGGCTTGTAAAGGACGCAGACCTGAGAAACTACCAGTTAGTCTTCTATGTTTGAGGATGATTTCCCTTTTCTATAAACTCACGGCCATCTGGCATCAGTTAAAGGAAGTATTACTAATAATAATATCACAACGCTTCACTTAAAAAGGTCATTGTTCAGTTTTAGGGAGCGCTAGCTGTGTCAGGGTCCAGGAGACACAGGTACTTGTTTAACCTGCTTCTAAAATCCCTTTGCATTTTGAAAACGGGGTACGCAGCATCTCCAGCAGGAGTCTGACCCCTGACCTGCAGCAAACAGAGGAGGGTCAAGGTGCGTGGTCTGACCTCAGGGTGTTGTTGATGGCGCCGAGTTTATTGGCCTGCTCACACTCAGCCTCATCCGACATTGTGTTGGCTGCCTGGGAGTACTGAACACACACAAGGAGGTAGCATGTGTTAGCATGAGCTAACAAGCAGAATTTCAACACCTTTAAGTAATCAGAAACTGCTTCAGCCTGTGAGTAATTTCTATTTTACAAAAAAAGAACAAATATTTTTTGACTTTCAGCTGTTTTGCCTGGACAAACCGTCAAGATTTGAATTTTAATATCCCACCCCTTTTCAAGAATTTAGAGAATGAATCGTTTTCCACCATTATAAAAACAAACAACTGTGATAATGAGGCTGAAATATGCAGTCTATAAATATTTATATGAATTTATTTAAGGCCCATCATGAACACTTTCATTTGCTTGATTTAGGTTTTGTGAGAAGAGAAAGTGAAGACGATAGCTTCACTTTTTTTTTTTTTAGTTTCTTCCTAGAAGAAGAAACCTGGAAATTCGGGGTCACCAATGGCATTTTTCCGGCCAGTCGTCAATCTGTTGATGTTTAAAAACCCTGACATTCGAATTTGCCCAATGCTGATTTTTATTGTCTGAAAATTTGAAAACTTAGCAACTTTGTTGTTGCTGTTGCTAAGCTGTCAACAGTGGGGTTTACGATTGTCAACTTGTGCAGGTGCAGATGTGACTTTGTTAAAGAAATTAAATGAAATTAAGAAAATCAGGGTCGATTTAAAACTTTCCTCAGGCTTTTTCGTTCTCTAGAATCGATGTGGTTCATTACAATTAAAACAGCCGAATCAGACGGCTAAACTCTGCGCACGGTTGTAAATAGAAATTTATTTTAAGAGGTTTTCTTACCTTGTTGTAATTTCCAGACTTGATGCCAATAGGAACTTTACTCTGCAAAACCAACATCAACAAAGTCAGCACCATATTTTTTATTTCATTCATTAATTTATTTCAAAAGACAAAATGAAACAAGCAGCCATCTGAACATGAGAAAAGATCTGCCAAGAACACAATAATTTGCTTGTCACTACTTTTTTGTTTGAAAAGGAGTAAGAAGAATTAACTAATTCTTCCCCTTATCTAAATTTAATAAAATATATCACTTACCGACTCTAATTATCAAAAATTTGTAATTAAAAACATAACTAAACTTCAGCAGATCAACTGAAAATTGCATGTAGTGATAACTTACATAGAACTAAATACTGGTATAAGTTTCCAGTTCATCTGACTGAATCTGTGATGCGAGTGTGGGTGAACTCTGACCTCTGGGCAGGGCTCCACATGGCAGTCTTTGATGGAGCAATGTCCATCATCGGGCCAGAAAGGACATGGACGCTTCAGGTTCACCTGGGAAAAAGCAAACATGGAGTCACTGCGTCTACAAGACATTCTGGTGATCATGATGGCTTCCCAGCTAGAATTCAAGACTCACTTAACTCTACAAGTACACTACGCTTGGCTGGATATATAAACGGACTCAATGTGCAGAACTGACATGGAGGCTCTTTGTTTTAAAAAAAAATAAACATGGAAGTTGGTATGGAATTACAAAAGACAGAAAATATTTTTAAAAAGGGGCTTTTATTTCAGTAATCCCCTTGTATTAGGGCCAGACTACAAAATTGGTTGTTTAATTATGACAACATAGTCATAACAGTAGCAGAATGAAGACACAATTTTACCAGAACATCTCAAAATGATGAGAAAAAAAATATTTTTGAAGAAAAAAGGTTTCTGTAGTTATTGGGATCTAACTTCAGCAGCTCTGCGGTTCTTTCTTTGAAATATTCAGCCGTTTGCTCAATTGTTTCAAAGTCCTGCTGCTGATAACAATTTGATGCTGATGTGTTAAAATTTTTTCCTCATCTGTAAAACAGATACCAAAGTATAACTTCAAAAGATGCTCAACACACAGTTGATTTTTTTGTTATTTTTTATGCAGGAGTTTTCGTAAAATTATGACATTCTCCCAATATTACAACTTTATTCTGGTAACAATAAACTCATTATTCTTGCATTATTTTGAAACACGCTTGTCAAGTAAGATGATAGGCTTCACTCTTAACCATGGAATCCCAAAGAAAAAGAGAGAAAAAAACTGTAGATTTTTTAAAACTTACATCTTGAAAAACAAGATTAATCGAATTATCCTGGATTACAGGCATACTTTTACCTTTGTTTGAATTAGTATGCTCCCACTTATCTTAATGCTATTACACCTGGATTTTCTCACTCTTTGACAATAAATTATATTTCTCTTCTATTTTATTAGTGATAAAACAAAACAAGTGTGATTTCAAAGCCCATGGAAATGCAAAACACAACCTCTAAGCTCTTAGGACGTAAACCTTTAAAAAATAAACAACTTTTTATGCCAGTGACGAATGCAACGCCTTCCATTGATTATATTTATTTCCACCTGCTGGATAATGTTTATAGCTCTGAACATAAATTACACTGATTCATAATCCGCTTACCTTGTAGTATCTGAAGTAATCTCTCTCCGCCAGTTTCTTGATGCGAGGATAAATCTTGAAGTTGTTGAAAACGTCAATGCTTTCAACATCACAGAAGCAGTCATCGAGAACCCCTGTGAGCTAAAGCAGAGCACAAAAAACAAGGCAAATTAGCTGAAACTTCCAGGAGATTTATTTACTTTCTAAACGTATTGTTGTTTTTTTTAAGAAAAGTTCATAATAAACTTTAAATCCTACAACAGTAGGTTGATCAAGGCCCATGAAATGTCATAATGTCCTAAACATCTATGAGAATGATAAACTGGAACACAATAGCAAGTGACATATTTAGGAAATAATATGTAACTAAATGAACTGTGAGATTCTAGCATTTAATTTACCAAAAGAAGAGATGGAGGAGATATGAGCTGAGTTGTGTTGCAACAGCAGGTTTGACACACAAACCACCACCAGTTTGAACCATCATTAATACTTTCAACACACAAATGTGTTTTCTTATCGGAGCCCAGAAAAACTAAAAGAAATCCCCTTCGATCAAACATGCTAACGCTGAGGTGAGCCTCAACTGCAACAAAAACCTAAACCAGAGAACATTAAGACGTCCAGCAAATGTTTAGAGAAGGTTGTATAGTTTTCCTTCTTATGAAAATCTGCTGTAACACACCCAGGTCTGGGTAAACAGGTTGCTTTGTTTCAACAAGTGATTTAACAAACTAGAAAACAATTCATCCAAATTGATGCTTAAATACCTGATTCACTGTTTGAGATTAGAAGAACAAGGCTAAGAACATTGTCTGAAACTTAAGAAACAAAAATTGCAATAAAATATACATAGATGAAAATGTTTGCATATGGAATAAATTTTTAAAAATCCAATACTGAAATTATGAAGATTAATTTTATTTGTACAGGTAAGTTATTCACAGCCCTGGAATATTTCAATTTTAAATTATTTTAATTATTTTGGTTGAACCACTAAGTTTGACTTTGTCAGAAAGTAACAACTTAAAAAAAAGTGTTTTGACTTTTGTTAAATGTTCTATTAAATCAATTCAAACACTTTATTAATCCCAGAGGGAAATTAAATGTTGTAACTCATTTTATCCAAGTTTCTGCAGAGTTGCTGTAGATGCCAATGGCTGTAGTCAGGAGTTTTCTCCTGTAGCAGTCAGTGCTACAGCAAAGCTGAAGAAGCCTCTGATTAAAGAGGCTTCACAACGAGGATGCACAGTGTTTCAAATAATGCAATCTTTCTCAATAATGACGTAAATCTCTTTATTAGCATTATAACAATAAAACACTTCATATAATTGTGGACCATTCTTTGAATGTTTTCAATATTTTTGATGCATTATCTTTAGGAATGAGCTTAAAGCAGTCACTCAAATTTCTCTACGTAGTTTCTCTATCAAATCAGGACTTTGAATGGGCCTCTCCAAAACATCAATAATACCTTCTGGTAAAATGAAAAAATAACATTTGACCTAACTCTTTAAGAGGTACCAATTTACAACAACCATCAGTTTTTATTCAGAATTATAAACGCAAATTCATCCTCATAAACAAACATTTCAATATGACCCTAGTTAAAGTAAAATGCAGTCAAATTCAGTTTGTAATACAAATGATGGCTTAAAAAAAGGCAATCCATCTTCCGGAGAGAACATGTTTAAAAAGCAGAAAAGAACGACTCAGTTTCAACACACAGAAACTTCCAGAAACCCTAAAGTGATCAACATGTGGTTTGAGTGGAGAAAAACACGGAAGAACTGTCTTTTTATAGTAATGAAACTAATTGAGAAACAGAGATAAACTGATAAGGTCTAAGGAAGTGGTACGATTTCTAAGATGATGAAATACATTTTTGTATTTTGTACTTTTGAGAAGTGAATGAAAGATATCCTAGAAATCGGCTACATATTGTATTTAAAGGGGATTTCCTGATCAAACAGCAAGAAAGTTCCTCCTTGGATGCTCTAGTACAAATATGACAAACCATGTTTTAATTCTATATAAATGCAGTTTTTTTATGCATGGAGAACAACTTTTACAGAATCTTTATAGATCATTTGAATTAGTTTCACAATTATCTTCAAATTTATGACAAAATGTACCTGAAATTTAAAGTTTAAGGCATTTACAATGAAAAATGTGTAATGGTTCCTCAAAAAAAAAAAAGAAAAATTATTCAAAACTGAAACATATTTTTCCACAAATACACAGAAGCATTTCTAAACAGCCAAATTTGTGAACAGTGAACTGAGATATCAAGATACTAAACCCCTGAACAAAATTAAAGCGTAACATTTTTCAGTTAGTTCTCTTTAAAATAGTGGAATGATTACTTATATTCCCTTTAAAACCTACTTTCTAAGTGAAAAACAATGTATATGCATTTTCAAATTTTTGATGTAAACAGAGCAGCAGCAGGACCACATACAGCTTATTTTTGTTATTCACTGTAGAGAAGAAACACTGAGATAATCTCATCAAAAACTTTTACATTTATGCGATAATCTTCAAACAAGAAAAGCTTTTGAATTCCTGGTCAGATATACGTTGGCTACGCTGCGTCTCTGGTAACAACTACTGCCTGAATTTGCATCAGATGAAAATCAGTAAGTCAGGGTTACTTAGTGCATTACTGGAAATACTTCCACAGGTTGAAATTATTTACTGAGGTTTCAAAAAGTAACGTACATTACAGTCATTTTTGTCGACTCACAGGTCAGGTTAGTGTTTCATTTTCAGAATCAAACTGATTAATTACTCAAGAAGCTAACATATGTGACCAACAAGGGATTCTATTAGACCCAAATGAAGAACTATAAAAAGTTTATTAAGCGGCCATATAATAGTACCACATTAAACTCTTTATGAAAACTCAACTTACTTTTTTAGTTGGTTTTTTTTTGTTGTTGTTTATAAAAACAAAATGTTGAAATTAACTAATGTCTGAATTTATCTTTTAGGAATTGGGAAATAAACTTACAAAACAATCTAAAGACAGCTTACAATAACATTTGTATAACTAGATATAAATAGCACAGGTGTAGCAGACACTCAGGAATACCAGTTTGTCTTGTTATCGCAACAGAAGCATGAAAAATTAAAGTACAGCTGACCTCTGAGTGCAGCAGTCCACTGAAAGCCAGCACCATAATAGAGTACCCAGTTGTTCTCAGCATCATTTCCTTCTTCTGATATTAACAAAGTTTCCCTTTTGGTGGTGAAACTGCTCTCCATATGCTGGGGCAGAGCAGAAGTGCGTCTGTAGGCAGAGCTGTCATAACTAACCAACAGCTCAACCCCTGATACGGTTCCACCTCCAAAACAACCAAACCCCGCCTAACGGAAGTGCTCTGACTGTAGTTTTAGGGAGAACTGTGCCCTTTATATAGCAGTAAAACACAGTAGAGTAAAAACTACAAATCCCATGAGAAGGCACAGGGCAAGATGCGGAAGCAGCCAATGAGAACACACCACGATTTGGACTTGTCCGTGGGAGTGAGACCTGTTTGAGCTGAAATTAAAAAGCATTACACCCACACAAAACCCGAATGCTGTTAGAGACAAAAACAAGGCTTTGTGTGGCAGTGAGGTGGCTCATGCACTGAAGAGTTGCTGCAGCACATCTGGATCAGAGGTTCTGATCCAGAACTGCTTCTTTCGATTAAGCAGAACTGAAGTTGGGACTTAGAAAAGTTGCAGGGTAGCAGAAGACCAGAAATCCTGACCTGCACCGTCAATATTTGATATACAAAATGCTGCATGGAGACAGAACTGAAGGTAGCAACGTAATAACACGCAATTCTGGATAAAAACAAATCTATTTTCACATAAAGCGGCTAAAAAAACCCGTTTGTAGGGTGTCCTTACATGACAGAGGCAGCTCTGATCCGCACTGTCCGACTCGCTGCTCTGGTGCTCGTTGTGCTGCGTTTGGGGTCTCCCGCTGTTCTGTTGAAACCAACCAAAAACTAAGTTCCTCAGAAAGCAGATGGACAGCAGAACCCAGCAGGCTTGTGCAGTTATCCTCCACATCCCTCACGGAGCTGCGCTGCCAATGATGGACGAAGAAAAAAACAGACTTCCGCCTCTCTCTGTTCGACTGCGATCTATGGGATGTTAGCCACCGGGCTAACTCTAGCTAAAACTGAAGAGTCCGCTCACACTGCATAAAAACACACAGAGGCACGCTGAAAGAACAAAACATGTCTTTCTAAGTCTGTGGCCACCAAATATCCATCTTACTTTCGATTAAAACACACAAATACGCTTCTTCCTTCCGGAAAAACAGTTCCCATCGTTTTTCTTCTTCTACGCTGCTCTGCTTTCTTCTTCCTGTTTTTTTTTTATTGACGGTTGCCAAGCAACGTTTTGGTGCGCAACCGCCACCAACTGGAATGGAGTGTGGGACGGGATACTAAATATCTACATAAGTGTAAAACTACAGAATGCAACTTTTATTCAGCTAATAATCTCAATGGTCTGGTTCGAAAAAACCTAAACATTACAATGAAAATCCAAAAGCATCAATTTACTAAATAAATCCACAGCCAACAGAAATCACATTTTAATAACAAGCTGCAAGCTGTGGTGCTTTGTCTTCACAGTTGAGTTGTTTCAACTGACTCTCTTCATCTTCGACTCCCTCTGCATCACTTTGTATGTGCCTGTAAAGAAAATAAGAGCAAAGACAAAGTGATGCATTTGAAATAATAAAAAATCTTAAGATAAGAAAAGCTAAAACTATGATGCATAAAGGTAAATTCTCCTGCACAGCTCTGTAATCATTATTTTAACACTCGTCATTTTTTGTGTCACAAAACTATAATTAATCTATGTAAACTGAAAAAAGTATGTTTTGTCTTAACAATCTTGGTTTATTTCATACTGAAATGATGTAATGTTTTTAAGGAAAAGGCATTTATGAGTTCAGCAGGAGATTCAACAATTTATGGATTTTTATTTATTTATTTATTTTATTTTGTATTTTTATTTTTTTGAGAAACTAAACTCCAAATTATTCCCAGAAAACCTTCCTACTCTTAGATTTTTCTGTAGAGTACACTAAAATTTGAAAGAAAATACTTTGTTCCTTAACCCACACAAATACCAGAGTTGTACACCAGAGGTCTGAAAGGTCAACAAGCCACCTGACATTTACAAAATCAAGCAAATTTGGGGTCAATCAACTCAGCTATAAATATTTCAGCTCCCCAAACCAGCAAAATAATAATAGTAAAATTAAATTATATCAATTATGCTTGATTTTGTTAGTGTTGGAGCTGGGGGACAAGTTATTATTTAGTGACCTCTGGAAAATTTTTTTTTATTATAATGGCACAAATGAAAATCACAAGCCTGCACAATGTAGCGTAGTTGATTGATGCTATATTTCAATCAGCTGTGGACAAATGCAAACCTTCCCTCCTCAACATCGAGAATATTTTCTGGCAGATTGATGTTTAGCGTTTCTGGGAGGAGAAAAACTAAGCCGCCACTGATGATTCCAGTCCCAGCGAAGATCACAGGAGGCAGAAGAAGCCAAACATCTTCCAGCAGCATGACCATTGGAGCTAAGGAGCCTCCCAACCGACAGAGACTGCAAGTGTAGCCTAAACCACATTGCCTTCACAAAAAAGAAAGAAAAAACAGGTGTTGTGAATTGCTTTTCTGACTAAATCTGACTAAATGTGTACTGCCACAAAGCTCACAGTATTTTTTGACCTTACACAAATATGAACTAAACTTTGACCTGTGAGAAGCATTCCAAGAATGACTGAATGCAGTGTAAAGTGCTTTAGAGTCCTCTGGACTTGATAAAGCAAGGTAGTATGCACGTAGGCTATATGTTAGTCTTAGCTAGCAGATAAAAGCTACATTAGTTAAGCTAATTTTGCTAGTTTGTCAGTAAACACAGACTTTTATCTTAGTATTACACAAAGGTGGGTAGAGTACCAAAATGTTTAATCGAGTAATATTTGTAATGTACTTATATTTTTAGGTTGGATAGGAACGAGGTGAAAGCTAGTTCTAAGCTTACGGCATTTTTATTGTTGACATAGCAACTGCGATGACAGTTAATTATGGAAAGTAACAGTTAAGGATGCCTAAAAGATGGCAGGCAGCTAATAGTGACTATGTACACTAAAGGTTTGAATTGTAAGCTTAGGATGACGGGTGTTACGGAGTGAAAGCTTCTTATGTATATAAAGCTCGTATGTATTTTACTGAACCTTTCTGTTCAGTTTTTATTGAAGAGAAAAACGGCAACAGCTGATAATGGCAACAGCTGTTCGTAACCTAGCAACCAAAAATCAACAAAAGCAAGATAGTGACAAAACAGAACCAGATCCTGTTAAGCATTCTTCAAAATAAAAGACTTCCTCTATTTAAATAAACCATGTCTCACACTTAAATATATTCCACTTTACCTTTGTAATTATATACAATCATGTTCAATACAATTAATAATAATCATCATGTAAATTATGCTTAACATATGATTGTAAATCAGTCACTTATCATGCAAAATATACTGAACAACATATAAGTGTAAAAAAGTCACAACAACAGGAGTTTACCTGAGGACAGTTGGATAGAGTTCAGTTGAGTAGAGGAATGCTGTGGTAAATGCTGCCTCAGAGAAACCTTTTGCCACCACAGCAATGCATGTTCGAATCACAGAGTACTCTAAAAGGAAAAAGTCACATTTCTGAACATATCCATGCGCGGGTATTTATCCAGCTTTTTTTTCCATATGTCAAAGACGAACAAAGAAGTAAATAAATTAACCTAAAGGTATGACAGTGTTTATTCCAATCAGAGCTCCTGTTATGATCAGAAACCATGCCTGGCCGTTCCGACGGCCAATTACATCCAGGATGAAAAAAGTGAGGATTTTGGCTGGGACTTCAATAGCACCATAGATGAACTGAGTGAGGTAGATGCTGACGCCGAATCCTGAGATCTTGAAACTGATCCCATAGTAGAGGAAGGAAACAGCAAACCTTCAAATACAGATATAGACATAGTCAGACTTTATTGTCATTCAGATGTACATTTCAAATGTACATTTTGAGCAAAATTTTGGTGCAATTTAATAAAATGGTTAAGTTGAAATTTTACAGAAACCTGCACCACAGACTGCAGTAGTGCTACTAGTTGTAGTAGTAGTAGTAGTAGTGGTGGTATTGTTAAAGGTTGATTTAGTACCAGGACAGCCCAGAGAGGAAAGTGATCTTCCTTAGCTGAGGGGTTCTGATCAGGTCCAGGTAGGTGTGGTTCTTCTCTGCCACTTCAGTGACGGTTATCTTCCTTAGAACCTGAAACAGCAACAGAGTTGATCACCGATTTGTCTGATTATCAGTTGATTTATTCAGGTAGAACATTTTAAGCTTAGCTAACTTTGAAACGAGAACATCAAGTTGAATCAAGCATCACTCTGATATTGCCTACTCATCAGGGCTTTACACACATACACACAGATTAATAATTTAATTTCAATGTTTTTTAATCCTATCAATATCTGCTTCCTTTATTACACTTAATTTGCTTAATTTCTTTTTCAAAACTGATCTGCATATGCTTTAAAAAGGGAAGTATTATGTGTTTTCCAGGCACTTAATGCCGTTTTATAGTACAATCAAGTAATTGTTACTTTCCGTTTGTATAAAAATGCTACATATATCAAACATGACTTGATTGTGTAATTTGACACCTTCAAATTGAGCTTCTGTCTCTTTAAGAAGCTCCTAATCTCTCTGATACTCCACCTTCAGCACGTCATGACAATAATGCTAGTCATTGTTTACAACCGTTCTTATGAAAGTTAGACTGAGAAATAGTTTGTGTGATAAGCTCAGCAGATGCGTAGTCCCATCAGAAGTTTGCTAACTGCTGCTACTGCTAGTTTGAAGGAGTTGTGTGGGGGAAGTGTGAGGAATGGTTGCTTTATAAGAGCAACATTTAGGCACACTGAATGGTTGTAATGGGAGATTCAAGGATGTCTCAAACATGCATGAAAGAATCAAATCAACACTCCAGTTATGTTTTTGATGAGGGAATAACATTATAACATAACATAAAGCAAGAAAACGTTGATCTTTACCTCAGTGTCCAGTTTGGTTTTGCGTTGATCGGTCCTGTTCATTTTAGCACATTGAACCAAATACTTTTTTGCTTCCTCTGTCTTGCCGTTAGCCAACAACCAGCGAGCGGACTCAGGCAGCCACCTGAAGGAAAACAGAGATTACTGTCTCTCATTCTTATTGAAACAAAAACTACAACTGCTAAAGAGAAGAACAAAATATCGCACCAACAACAGATGATGGTAACAGCGCAGGGAACAGTCACTGCCAGCGTTAGATGCCTCCAGTCTCGTATAAAATAGGCAAGTAGAGCCAGAAGCATGTTTCCAGCGCTCCACGACAAACTCATAATGGTTCCCGTAAAGGTGCGGTGCTTTATATCTGTCCACTCAATACCTTAGCGTGTAGATAAATAATGGACAAATTCAATTTAGCACTGAGAAACTCTATAATTATCTTAATACCCATAAAACATGACCAAATAAATGATTTTAAAAAATTATTTGAATAAAACTGTTAATGTATAATCTGCTGGTACATTTAAGTAGCTCTGTATGAATTTTAAAGTTTGAACAGAGGATAATACTAAATATATACAGTATATGACTTCAAAATATTAAGTGTATGACCCTTTTTTGCCTTTTACTTGCACAAATTAGCTTGTACAATGTTTAGAGTTTGTATTTAAAGCCTGTATATTTATTTGATGTGAAATGGCGTTGTTACCAAGGACTATTCCGATAATCGACAGCCCACTGAGGGATAAGCCGGAAAGCACTCTGGAAATGGCAAACATGACATAGGATGTAGACAAGGCAGCGGTAGCTCCAAACAAGGTGGAGGCAATTAAAGCCACCACAAGCATGGGCTTTCGACCAAGCCTGCAACATACACAGAACATAAAACACAAGTTATTATCAGGAGTAGCAACAAGTTTGAATTGTATTATTTTTTCAAACCTCATTCAACAGAGACTCAGGTTCATTTATGTATTGGATTTAAGTAATAACTGCAACATTATCCAAAGTGGTCAAAGTAGAATGACGCGAAAATAAAGAAAAAGTCAATAAAAACAGAAGACAATATGCTATAAAAGAGTAAGTTTCAGTGCTACCTTGTGCTTTAAAATCAGATTAAAACTATTCAAGAATATTGTTTCTCAACATAATAAATGACACCTGTAGCTTAACTTTACTCCTCAGTAACGCGCAGTAATGTGCATTTTTGTAGACAGTGAAACTGTCTACAAAAACAGACAGAACAGAACGTATTTCTCAATAAATTGGTACTTTCTTGTTTGCAACAAGATGCTGCAAGTTTCAAGATATGTACTGCCATTGCTGCAAACTCATCCTAAAGCAACATCAGCTACTTTGCAACAGTTTGATGTTAGGGGGTGGTCATCATAAGGGAGATACCAAAATCACTGTACCCATTTGGAAACAGCAGTAGTATCAACAACAAGATTCTTTGTTTAATGAGACTTTCACAAACTCACAGAGGTCTTCACATGCATCTGTTGGTCATGCACCAGAGGTTACTGTAGTTGTAGACAAACACTAACACAAGTTTCTGATAAAAACAAAAACAAACAAAAAACAGTGGAACTAATTAGAAATGACCAACAGCTAATAGTTTTTCCATTATACTGTTGACTGAACCATTGACCAGCATCTCCACACATACATGCAGCTTTACTTAAAATCAGAGCTTTGTTCTGCTGGATCATTGTGTGATAACATACTGCAGCTAAGTGAAGACAGAACATTCATCTTTGGTTGTGAACAACTTTGAATCCAGGAGTCAGTTATATTTTTCTATAGTATTTTTTTCTTCTATTTCTTATTTTTTGTTTGTTTTATCTTTTCACTCTGGACCTTCTTATGTGTCTGGGCTAAACATGCAAAACAACTTATCAAAATACTTATATATATATATATATAGAGAGAGAGAGAGACAGAGAGAGAGAGAGAGAGAGAGACAGAGAGAGAGAGAGAGAGAGAGAGAGAGAGAGAGAGAGAGAGAGAGAGAGAGAGAGAGAATTTAATTACATTAATTATA
>NW_015114067.1:113416-133032 GCF_001443285.1 Poecilia latipinna | reverse complement strand
ACACAGAAACAAATAATGAGAAAGAGATAAATATAGAGAAAAAGAGAGAGAGAGAGAGAGAGAGAGAGAGAGAGAGAGAGAGAGAGAGAATTTAATTCCATTAATTCCAAATTACTGGGATTAGGACTGAAATAGATTAATTATGATTAATCAATTATTAAAATAATCGTAAACTGAATTAGTAATCGATTAATTGTTAATTGGAGAATACAGAGTGAAAAAGAGGCTGAAAAAACTGTAATTGTAATAGATAGATAGATAGATAGACACGTGTGCACATCGAAAGCTTCTTTTTCTACACCTCAACCACATTACAAGTAAACTCAGCATGTCTGAAATAAACAGAAATAAAACAGTTAGTGTTACCGCTCATGTGGATCCAGTTTTGTAATCACTGGTATTAGGTATTGGGTAACTGGAAGATAGTTGTTTGATTCTCATTGCACAGCCACGTGTGCACAAATTCACTGTTTTATTAGCAAAGAGGCAGCTGACATGTCTTGAACAAAAGTCGCTACTAAATACACAAAACACATGACAGCTGTGTGAAATTGCAATTTTTTATTGCTTGGATGACTTTTTAAGTAAAGATATTTGATTTAGCACACACATACACCAATTTATTAATTTTCTGCTACATTCTCCTTTACTCGAAAATCTCAGTTTTGTAATATGACTGATAAGGTCATGTTACACACATCGTGTTTACTGAGAGTGCTAAGATTTCTGTGGACTGTAGTAAAATGCTGCAATGCACCTGATTCATCCCTCATTTTTCCACAAACAATGGGATAGTATTGTGACTTTGCTTTTTAGTTTTTGCCATAATTTTTTTATTTCTAGGTTCCTCTCTTTTTTATTATATAATCATACAATAGAAAATACTTTATTGTCCCTTTGGGAAAGTCTGGCCTCAAAAGGCCTGTTTATTGATATGTAAATGAAAATAAACACAAATCTTTTGATCAAAATTATCTCCAAGTTTAAAAAATGTCTCAAGATGTCATTCTGCTGGACTTCAAAATCCAAAAAGGAGAAAAAGGACAACAAAAAAGAGAACACAAATAATTGAGAATTACATTAGAAATAAATATGGTTATTAGCTCCTGGAGTACTTTTGGGAAATTATTTAAGATGTGAAAACACTAATGAGTCGGGAATAAAATACGTTTAACAGTAATTGTTATCTTGCAGCAAAAAGGTTCTGAGTTCAAATGAAGAAACATGAGAAAAAAATTATGTTGAACTTTAATTTTGTTAGTTTTAGCTGAGTGTTGCAAATATTTAAAGTCTGAGGACTATACTGAAACTGTAATTTACTTATAAAATTATTATTGATGTGTGTAATTAAGTGTTTTGGATTAACTTACTTGTCTGAAAGCTGTCCAAAGACAATGGCTCCAAACATCACTCCAAGAAAGAAGTAGGTGGCAAGTGCATGATTCAGTTGCTTGTCGTTACACACCAGATCCCACTTTAAGGAAGCAGAAATGTTTTAAAGTGTGTGACCCAACTTTTCAGTTTCTTAATTGATGATCTCTTTAGGTTTCAAATTAATTTTGATGTCTGTTTGCCCGTTCGGTTTGTTCATCGGGGACATGAACAGTCACCTGGTCTGAATGAAGCTGAGGAAAGGTCAAAGGTTATAAAACTCCTGAATTTAAACAGAGTTAAAATAAAGTGACACCAAAAACAAGTATACAGATGCAAAAAACAAAAAAAAAAAACAAAAAAAAACATAAAATAGATTTGGGTCATCTTACCTTTTCACTTCTTCATGAACTCATTTTTTTTATTTAAAAATACTTTATTGATCCTATAAAGAAAAAAAATGCTGCTTTAATTTATATTTTTCAAAGTTTTTCAATGAGTTATTGTACAGACTGAGTGTAGGATCTCCTGTAGCAGTCCGTATTACAGCGGCCTACAAAAGACACTATGTTGTTGTACGTCTGTCTCATGTAAAAGATGCTGATTCATGACTCGCATTGCCATTTCATCCACTCCTACTTCCATTACTCTTACAAATCTTGACTTTTGATTTAATTGTTTGCCTTAATTAAGAATTTTCATGAATTATGGAGATACATTTTTTCAGAAATAATAAAATTTTCATCCACCCATCCCAGAAAACAAGGATTTGAACCCAGGTCATTCTTGTGTTAGAATTCAAATCTTATAGGTGATAGTGAAAAATATTGTGCTTTAAAACATTTTACTACACGTTATTTATGTTTAATGGGATTCTGGTCCCCATATAAATCAGTTAACAAAATAAATGTAAGTCACATCCTTCTGGTTGATATTCATTCAAATGAAACAGTGAATATGTAGAGATCTGCAAAATTCCTTCATAGAAAGTTCATGCCCAGTTCAAATCCTTTATTGTCCCACAAGGGGGAAATTTGTTCTGCAGCCAGGCATTTCAAACAACATAAAAGTCCATGGACGATGTTAAAAACAGAAAAACAGAAGCACCAATTCATGAGTGGATGAAGTGGAATTTTATTTCATAAATTTGGGGAGCTGATCGGTGTGAATACAAAGAAGTTCTTTCATCTGTTGCTTCTAGCATCGGCTGTGTCTCAACTTTTATACAATTCAATATAAATTATCAACTAATCGGACCAACCCAAACTCAGTTCTCTCACATTGATTAGTTACCAGCATTTCCTGTTAACATTAAAATGTTTCTTCTGCTGAGCTTTTATGAAAGAAATAAGCATTTTTAAAGTTTTAATTGATTCAAATTTTACCTCAGAGGCCGTCGTAGAGCTAAATTGTGATTTGTCGTAGGTCCACCCATCGGGACAAATCATAGTCGTGTTCTCCTGGCTGAGGTTGCTGGTTTGTGGGGAGTTGTAGACTCTGCAGGAGCTGAGAGAGCCGTCGTCGTGCTGGGGGATCCAGAGGGCCAGAGTCTCAGGGTCAGGGGACCAGGCGCTGTCATTGCTTTTCTCCAGCTTACTGAGGGAGCAGTGGTGAGGCGGGGTGGCAGAGATGAAGTTGTGCAGGAGAAAGTGGAGGGGAAGAATGGCACGAGGCAGACACAGGATGGACAACATGAAAAACTGAAATCTGGAGAATCCACCGATGTTGCTGAGTATCTCTTCAAACCTCATGTTGACAGGATGGAGAAAAAAACGATCAGGGTGCTCTGCTGATCAGATCTCTTCTCGCTGCCTTATACGATCCCTTATTTACAGCATGGGGGGGGCACAGTCAGAGGGAGGGTCTTTTTAGGGAGGTGAGGTCTGCTCTCTTTCTGTCTGCCTTAAATGTTTACTTATTCATTATGAACATATTGTATTAATTTATGTTAGTTTATATATGCAGGATTCACTTTTAACAAAAAATCCTAAGGATCATTTTAAAGTTTTCACACTTTTAATTTAGAAATAATTACCAAATCTGATTTTAATTCAATTATTCAACATTTTTTGGTTGGTTTTTGCCCCAAAGCAACCTCTACAATCTACTTCTGTAGATCTGTAAAGGTTCTTGAATTAGTTTAGCAGAAGACATCCCAAGGAATCAAATACAAATCCATTAGTTTAATATTAGTCATGTAAGAGTGAAACTCTTTCATCGGATTAGGATGTCAGTACAGTGCCTGGTATTATAAGAGGAACCAAAGTCAAATTCCTAGTTTCTGTGCACAAACTTGGTTAATACAGCTAACTTTGATTCTTTGCAATCAACTAAATGCCATAAACATGTTGCATTTTCTAGGACTGTCCTTTTATATTTTTGGCATTGTCTCAAAGTTCTGTGAAACACATTCTTTTGCATGTTTTTCACTATTTACCTTTACATTCTTTATTGTTTTGTTCCCATGTTCCACTAACTACCACACAGACTCATTGTGGTCTAGCTGTTTGACTTCTGGATCTTTCATTCTTCCTATATATTCACATGAGTCCCTGTGCTTACAAGGAAATTGACTGAAACGTGAAATTCAATTTGTCAAGTAAATGTAAACGAAAGCGCATGACGAATGCTATTCAGGACTTGGTCACAAGTGTAGTGTTTTTCAAAGGTACTCAAAGAACCCTCCTCCACCAGTTCAAGAAAGTTGAAACCCGCCATGTTGATAATAAAACCATCTCACATTAAATACCCATTTAACAGTTCAAATGCACTTAACAGCATACAGCCGATAAAAACTGGGGAACAGCAATCTTTATAAGTGCAGCTGATCAGGTATGAAGCATAATATGCATGTTTTTTTAACTATTATTAATTTTTTTATCTTCACAAAGACTTTGTGTTGACTTTTCAAGGAATTGCTAGTTAAGGCCCCAGAAAGGCTTGGGCCGCCCCTCTGACCTTTGTTCATTGTCCATTCATCTCTATAGCCTAACTCTGACCAGGATATGCCTAGCCTAAAACCTAACCTAAACTCAATTTACATCTTCATCCTAAAGTAGTATTTATTGGGAAAATAGGCCTTACAACGTGAAAAATGCTAATGTATGAAATTAAATTAAATTAAATAACCAGATCTATTTGAAAAATTAAAGATCTGCAGGGATTTATATTTGCCATTATTTTGAGGCTAGTAGACCTAAAGAAAACAGCAGCAGCAAGATCACATCTCAAGAAGGTGGAAGGCAGTAGCAGCATCTTGAGACTAAAATAGGTGGTAACACTTTATTTGAAGGGGGTTGAATAAGACTGACATGACACTGTCATAACTCCTGTCATGAACATCAATAAGCCTTCATGAATATTTATGACTGTTGTCATAAAGCATCATTCGGTAAATTATGACACTTTTAATACAAAGTTGACATTATTCAAAATGTCTTTGTTATGACAACTTGACATTAACCAAGAAATCATTACTGTTTAAACTTTACCTTTAATAACATAAAGTTACCTAATTTTTAAAGTGCAATCAGTAATTATTTTATAACAAATTTATATCAGTAATGATTTCTTGGTTAATGTCAAGTTGTCATAACAGACATTTTGAATAATGTCAACTTTGTATTAAAAGTGTCATAATTTACCGAATGACACTTTATGACAACAGTCATAAATATTCATGAAGGCTTATTCATGTTCATGACAGGTGTTATGTCATGTTTATGACAGTGTCATGACAGTCTTATTCAACCCCCTTCAAATAAAGTGTTACCAAATAGGTAAATCCTGATGCACCGCAGGGGAGAAATTCTTAGATGTGTGGTGCTGATATAAATACATCCAAACATTTTCTCCTTCAAAACACACTGCATCTGATCAATTACTCAATTTAACTGGAAAGGAGCAGTGGAATGTGAATGTCCTCAGAATGAGAGTGACTACCTTATGTCATGTGTTTTATTCAGAAGTTTCCTCAGATTCACAGAAAGATGAGTTCTACCCATAGTACCGCCAATCACAACAATGCTTTGAAAATACTAGATTAAGCTATGGCATTTAACTTCCCAATGGGATAAATAAATCAAGCTTTTTGAAATAATCTCAATCGAACATTTCAGAATCTCATGGAGGTAAAAAAAAAAAAAGTCAAGAAATTATATAACTTTGAGATATCCTGGATTAAGCTCAGTTTATTCAAAAGCTATATATGACATTGTAGCCTTTCTTTTGAAATTGTGATACTGTGGACTTTCTTTTTACTCTTTTGCAATGGACTTTTTTTTTCAGATTAATTAAAAAATTTCCAAGTTCTTTCTAGCCAATTTTTGACTTTTCAAACATAGAAATTCCAAGTTTTTTCTAGAATTTTTTTTAGATTAATCTAAAACTTTTTTTAGCAAAAATTTACTCCTCCTTTTTTCTACCTACATTGTCCCTAAAAGGCAGTCATACTGATGTGTGTTCTTAATAAAGTGAATTTACTAAAAAGAAACGGAGAAAAAAAGAGAAATACGCAGAAAAAGAAAGGAGAGAAGGCACGAATGAAATGTTTACATAGGTCTCTGCTCTCAGACACAGGCCCCGCCCCCTGTTGCGTCATCAAGTGGCATAAGTGTAGTTGTCCAGGTTTTGGCCTGATTTTAAATATGATTCAACGATCGTTGAGTTTTCTTTTAATTTAAACATGCTGAAATTTTTAAATCTAAAATGAGGCACGTTTCAATTAAAGGTTTCATGCTCTGGTACGGCTTTTCTTCTACCGTAAACACTCTGGCAGAAAAAAAATGTTCAGGCACATCACCAGTTACCAGCGGCGGCACAACAATGGCGACCTGCTGAGAAGAAGCAGCTGATTGCTGAAGGTGAGACTCTGCTTATATCACCACCCGAATCTGTTTTATTTCCCTGTTTATCTGGTCCAAAACCTTTAAGACTTGTGTGCAGTATTAGGTTTATCAGAAAACCTGGTGTTGTTTAAATGTATCTAAAATATATATAGAAAAATACTGAAAAGGTTCTCTTCAATCCATATCCAAGTTTGTCGTTTTATTGAAAATGTTTTTTAAACCCTCATGTTTTTTAAACCTTTACACCGTGTTTTCTACGTTAAATATAAAAGTTTTAGATTAGTTCGGAAACTAAATTTGCTCCATTGTACAGAAGAAATATTCCCATTGCATAAAGTAGATAACCATTGGTCAGAATATTCCTGAAATGTTTGTCAATTCAGTTAAAACAAGAAAATATTTGAATGCTTAATGTTTGTGCACAGCACAGTTGTATTACTTGATACTACTCTTGTAGTGAAATACCCTTTTATTGTTTAATTTCCCTTCGTAATTAATAAAGTATTTTTGAATTTGAATTTTGATAAATGGGGGTTGGTTGGATGAATGTATCTTAGAGCAGTATGACTGCATTTTAAAACCGTTTTTATTAACACTGCGATGACCGCCAATAAATATCAGAATATTATGGTATTATTAGATTCAATGAGCTAGAATTGGGGTACAACATATATATACCACCATATCTTCCCTTTATTCTCAGTAACCTTTGTGTCTGTATGTTTTATTTGTAGGTTTAGGGCAGCAGTGTTGAGTCAGACTAACTTGATAGTTTAATGTTGATTTAATATGTTTAATGTGTGACTCTTTGCTTTATCTGGACGTCAGCTTTGTTTGCTTTCATCATCCTTGTCAGTCATGGGTCTGCGGACATTCTGGAATAACTACAAAGTCCTGATTGTGATGGGCACAAGTCTGGGACTGATTCACTTGGGTTGGTACAACTTGAAGACAAACCCAGCGTTCCACAACAAAGAGGAGTACATTCCTGAGCCTGGCATCGTTGCATACGTCTCACCTCCTGCTGCTGCTGCTCCTCCTCCAGCCAAAAGCAAGTAATGCACTAAGGTATGTGGCTGCAATATGATTTTGCTCTCTTTACGCAGTTCCTCGTTTGTCCTCTTGATGGCCCAGGCAGCTAAGGTAGATATTAAAGGGGACCTATTAAATTCACATTTTGCAAATTTTTTGTACTTCCATTTAGGTCTCAACTGTTTCTATATACAGCCCAAGCGCTTAAAAAAACACTCAGCCATTTTTTGGCATTATTGTTTTTTGGTGTCTGGAAAATGAACCGTTTCAAAAACCTTCCAAATATAATGGCACAAATCGGCAGGCACTGCCTGTCACCTAGCAACTTCAGTGAAGCCCAGGTCTTTACCTAGCAACCCAAGCTCACCTCCGTCAGGTTTGCTCAGCTAGTCTTAATGTGAATGATTAAGGATGATTTTGCGTGAAACATGTAACAAACATGTTTTGTGCAGCTTATCCTATCCTGACCTATTCAATGAAAACATAATAGGTCACCTTTAAAGACAAATTTGCATGAAATTAAGTTCAAATCTAGTTTTGCTCTTCAAACAGGTGAAAAGTTCATTAGTCAGATTGTTAGAAAGCTAAAAATGTTTCTGTCCTGATTTACAGGAGCCAACAGAACCCTGAATATTATCAGGTTTTCAGGGAGTTTGTTCCAGAGCTGATGAGCTGCATCACATTATTTAGTTCAGGTCCTGGTAACACTTCAGTAATCTAGTCTTGTTATTGGCTAGCTACTTGGGAATGTATTTGGACCAAGACAGTTTAGTTTTCAAGAGACCACAAGCAGCATTTTAAAATCTATTTGACAAAAAGGGAGCCAGTGCAGTCAATTAAGTGCTGGTTGGTAAAAGCTGGTGTCGTATCCTTATTTTAAGTCTTGCAATGTTTTAAGATGATGTTAACCTTTTAGTAACAGACTTTATCAAAACTACCTTCACTGTCCAACCAAACACCAATATTTAATTAAAATATATAAATCTGGAAGTCCTGAAACTCTCTTTCTGCCTTTCAGCGAGTCACAATGAAGTCTGAGAGCTGGCTGCGTAAAAACTGGCTGTGGACGGCTGGGGGTGCATTTGTTCTGATCCATCTGAGCACGTGGGTCTTACAGAAAGCGACGAAGAGCAGCGTTCGCTCTGAGGTGGAGCTCAGACAGAAAACTGTGGAAGGGAAGACAGAATGATTTCTGGACACGCCGCTGTGAGAGCGGCACCATCTTTTCTCTTCTTTCAGGGTTTGAGTTGTGAATATTGGCAAAGATGCACAACGTGATCTTATGTGTTTGTAAAAGTTTAATTGATTTGATTTTTTGAGTTCATCAACTGGAGTGAAAGTGAGTGACTCATCTGTTATTTACATTTTACAGTAAAAATATTCTTGGAAGGTTATTTATGTTTTAATCACTTGCTTTAAATATAATGTTTTATTTTGCACCATACTCGTTTTCCTGGTACCTACAATCAAAACATGTACACCTACAAACAAATATATCAATGACAAATGGACTCATTTCATAGCCGGATCATTTCACCCATTCACCAACTCATTTTGTATCCATTTATTACAAATGGATACCTGTACTCAGTACTCTCCAACAGGGTTTTTTATGAATTAATTTTCCAAATTATAAACCAACTAACTTTTTAAGACAACATATAAAAGAAAAATAATCCTAAAAAGCTCTTGATGGTGAATATTCTATTTTAGTCATATTTCAAGAGTAGAGTTTGTGGAATATAGCAAAACGTAAAAACAAAAAAAATCAGTTCTCAAAGTTGACCAAAAACATCCAGCAGCAAAAAAGGTGGCTAAAAAATTACCAAAATTGCTAGAGAACAGAAAAAAAGATTAACAGCTTACACATCTTCATAAAAACAGTAAATTAAAAAAAATCTAACTGAAAATATATATATTTTTTAATTCCACCTTTAATTATTCGGGTAAATATCTTTGAGATGCCTCATTTTCAAATGCATCCTCTTAAAATGGACACATCAGTACAATTAATGCTGTAAATAAAATGAAAATAAGATTACAGCAATAAAATATTAAAACTGATCCAGCAGTGTTTTCTTATTGTCTAGTTGTTTAAAACTCTTTGGTTTAATTACGCTACTATGGCTCCTGTTGTTAGTATAATAGAAGTTTGTGTCACACTAAAGGAACTCTAAATGTAATAAAGACATGAGGAGGTTGTAGTTGCTCTGATTATGTCATATATAGGTATTTAGATATACTGGTAGAAAGCTAGTTACTGATTTATAAACGAAAATATGCCTATGGCCACTTTTGTCTGGTTTTATTACAAAGATAAGCTTCCGAACGGCTGGCACATCACAACAGCCATGACACCGTCATAAAACAACTGTCTTCAGTCAGAGGCCTCTTCAGATTCGCTGAAAGATTGACTGCTACAGGAGATCATCCCCGCTCACCCCATTGCCATCCACAAGGACTGTTGTGGATTGGACATAATTTACATTTAATTTCTCTTTCGGATAAATAAAATACTTGAATAAGCAGGCAGGTGAGCCGAGCATTTAAAGTACTGAGGAAATCCTTTATTATTTTTACATGTAAAAAAGAACCATTTGTACATCTGACACAATCTTCAAACACGCTTTTAGTATTTTTTTTATGAACATTCATGAATCCCATCATCTTTGATCACAAAAAAGAGCTTTTACAGAACAACTTCACCTGATGTGAGGAACCAACAGCATCGGACCACTGAAATGAGTCTCTATAGCCGTGCTGACTAAACATTTCTCAGCAGATCGCTCTTCAACACTTCTCAGGAGGAAAAGGGCTTTTTGTTGTGTAGCTGTTTGCTGGGAAGCTTCCTGCGGTCTTTTCCTGCGTTCCTCTTCCGTTTCTTGCTAAGGAAGTTCTCCAGTTTGCCGCTCTTCTTCAGTTCCTGATACTTTTCGGCCAGCTGCAGCTTCTTCTTTTCCGCTGAGGAGAGAAATAAAGCAGAGGAATGTTTTACCAACGAGTTGTTTTAGCTTTTATGAAACCAATCAAGTCTACGTCTAGTCTAGATATCTGAGAAACCAAAAAGATTTTTATGCAATTTATCCTTTCATTCACAAGTAAACTCTATTAACGACCAATATATTGCCACAGACATGATCAAAATCAATATATGATACGTCTTGTACAATATTCAATAATTTCACTGAACTCTGATCCAGAACTGCACAGCATTCTGGGAGATGTGGGCAGAGGAAAAGCTTTAAGCCGTTCAGCTTCTCACGGCTAGCTAAGCAAGATTAATGGCTCAACTCTTTGGTTACCTAGCAACAACCTGTTGAGTAAGAACCACCGGGCCTCATAACTGCTGAAAAATAAACAGTGTGGAGTGAAAACTGGATAAAACAGGAAATGTCACATCAATAGTGTGGCAGTAGTTCAGATATTTAAAAACAAAAAAAAATAAATCAATAGTTATAGATATCGTCTGATATGAAACGCTTATATCGTGATATGTTTTTCAGCCATGTCGTCCAGCCCTACTTTATATTCTAACACGGTATTTAAAAGTAGTTCAGCTTCTCTGTCTGGCATCGATCCTTTGTGTACGATAATATTTTTTTTAAAACAACGTGAATGTGAAAGCACAAGATGTGTGAGGGACAGGAAACAGAACTCTGTGGATTCGCTCTTACATTTCTTGAGGAAAAATGGCCGTTCTCCCCGACTGGCTCGCTCTCGCTGCTGCTTCTTGAACTGCAGCTCTCTCTCTCTCTGCTGCTCCTGGATCTGTCTCGCTCGCTCCTGGTTATTCTGCACAAACACATGGAAATCTAAAGGCTGACCACCATTTGCACTGGGAGCTTAATCCAAACACAATTATTGATTTTTTTTTTTTTTTAAAGCCCTCTAAGCCATGTGTGTTAAGTCAAGGCACAGGGGCCAAATTTGGCCCATCTTAGCTTTTAGTGTGGCCCTGTCAAGAAGGACACATAAAGAGAACCTTAAATATTATTTTAAGAATCAAATGAAAGCAGGTTTTATCTGTATACTGCCAAATAACAGAAATTTATGCACAAACAACAGATTGCTATACTTTTTATTAGTATTAACTTAATATTACTTAATTTTAAATTACTTTATTGAATGCAGAGAAATATTTATTAATATTTTTAGCAAAATATTGCAGAATTAAATTTACAGACTAATGTCACATTCTGCAGAGAAACATAGCACTGTTAAGAATCAATTCAGTTTTTGTGTTTTTTTCACAAATAAACTGACAAGTGATAAAAAGATTGAAGTGTCTGGACTTCTTACCAATCTCTTCAGCAGGAACTCCAGCTTCTCCTTCTTGTGGTCAGCCTTTGTCCTCTTTAGCTGCTTCTCAATGACCTGCAGGGACAGACTGCATGTCACACGTCCTACATAGAGAGACTTTTCATGGCATCTGATGCTGGTTTTCTCACCTCTTTCTCTTTGTGTTTGAGGTCAGTAATAAACTTGTATGTCTTTTCAAAAATCTCTGGTTTGTATTCTCCTGACAGGCTGTCAAATCGAGGATCTCTCCTGGTCTGCAGCACAAAAAAAACAACAACAATATTTTCATGCAAACAGAAGATTTGTGGTTTTGTCAGTGCTGGTTTTACTCACTGATTTCTTGACTGGGATGACCTGACGTAGGAAGGTCGGTGGAATCTTTGCTGAAATTTCCATTGGTCTAAAATTAAAGCACACTGTGTGACAAGCTGACAGTGATCAGGAGAGAGCAGTTGCACTTCTAGATTTTTGATTAGGATGATTTGGAAGAACAGACCTGTTTTTGTTCAGCCGTTTCTTACTACTGACAGGTCGGCATTTTTTGTTGTGGAATGCAGCCTCATTGAACGCTTTAGTTCCCACTTGTTGCTGCAGCTTAATGACATCCTCAAAGGGCATGTTGGACAGTTCTGCATAGGAAGAAAACATCACAAAATGCATCATAATGAGGATTTTTACTGAGTAAGAAACAAAACTGAACTACAGTTAAAACCAAAATAAGTCATAGCTAGTTCTGTAACAATACATTTTACTGGCTGATAAATTCTTCCAGTAATTATGATGATAAATTATAATATTGTTTTGAGACCATGTTTAAGTAATATATGATTTATTGACAATACCATAATGATACAAGCTTGGCCTCTCAAAGACAAATAACCTTTAATTTTGTAAACACACAACACTGGAACTGGAAGATATTTTAAGTATCCAAAATAAAACAGACCAAAAAAAAAAAAAAAAACACAAAAATAAAAACCATATTTAAATGGTTTAATGGTCTGAAAATTAATAGTCATCAGAATGAAAATTATCAAGCTCATTTTAATTTATCATGCAATTAATTTATTATTTTTTATTACATATTTTCATGCCTCCAAAAACATTGTTTTCGGTAGGAAAATATGTATCAACGTAAAAAGAGAATTCATTTTGAAAGCAGTTTGTTTTTACTTAGATTTAAGTTAAGAAAAAATAACAGCATAGCAAAAAAATATGTTTCAGGTTAGACAATGGAAAAAAGCTTTATTGACATTACAATAAAGCAACAGTGTCACCGATATCCAAAATAAAACAGGACAAGCAAAAACAATAAATAAAACGGAAATTAAAACCAATGACAATCGAAACCATAAATAAAACATATTATGTCTCTGTACACAAAATTGCCCTTCAAAAAATATAAATCATCAGCCAGGAAATTATCGAGCTCATTTAATTTTTTATGCAATTAACTGATTATTTATATTGCCACAGGCATAATGGAAAGCCAGTACAACAGCTTATAATCCATTGGCAGCCGGATCGGCAATAAAGCCATCAGGGATGTGGACTGATACTGGAAAATACTTGACCAATCAGATCTCAGATCTCATCTATCTGGCCAATCAAAACTTATGTCATGTATAGGTGGGCACAGTCACTCTCACCTTTCCTGATGCGTTCCTCTGTTTGCAACTCTGTGCCATCACCAGTATGTTCCTCCTCTTCCTTTTCATCATCGTCATCATCATCTTCCTCTGCATTAGCGTCCTCTTCTTCTCCTTCTTCTTCTAGTTCTTCATCATCATCTTCTTCATCATTACTCTCCCCCTCCGATACCTCTTCTTCTTCGTTGCCCCCAGAGTCTTCCTCAGCCCCGTCACCTGATTGGTTTTGATCTTCATCATCGTGTCCGGTTAATTGCAGCTCCTCTGCCTCCAATCCTCTTAGGTTAAACTGAGAAACCTTCTTCTCCACATCAGAGTCTTCCTCTTCGCTGCAACTTACAGTCTTCTTCTTCTTCCGCTCCGCTTCCTGCCGCTGTTTCTCTCTTCTCTTCATCTTCAGTTTCTTCTTCTACAAGAGGCAGAACCAAGAAAAATAAAAACACTGTAAACAGAACCCTGACGCACAGCTGTTTTACCACATGGCTGACAACCCGGAAGTAATACAGAGATTTTTCTTCTTTTCCGGTGGCAAGCGGCATATTTTAGTGGAGCATCACTGCCACCTTCTGTTCGGGATGACTGCGCATACATAACACTAATTATTATAGTCAGACTAGAAAAAATAAATCAATAACAATAATAGTGTAGTAGGACAGTGAAATAGGAATAAAACGAGAATAAACAAATAATATTGCGAGAATAAATTCGTAATTATTTGAGAAAATATCTTAAAATACATAAATAAATTCACTGTAAATGGATAAAATTAACTAGCTCTGCTGGAAGTCTTACGCTCATTGTGTTGTTTAATTTTAATGGGATTATTCCCTGAAAAACACCTAAATTTAAAAAATGTGTTAATTCTTTATTATTTTTGTCAAATGTTTTTGCTTGAGTTTTATTTTGAAAACAATCCTACATTCGCTTCCGGTTTGAGCGTTTTCAGGCGGAAGTTCGACATAAAAATGTAGCTTAACGTTGCTGCTGGTGCTGAGGAGAGAGCATCCGACCTGCCGCAGGTCTCCACACATCAAAGCCGTGGGATGCAGCAGGAAATGTCCTGGGGAATGCCGTGAATCACCCATTAGCTCCGTAGTTTCCCGTCGGTCGATCACTGCTTGAGCTCAACCATGGTTGATTTGCTCCAAACTGCCGCGGTTCCTCCCGGAAACAGACATGATGGACCTGGCTCCCTGTCAAATATCAAAGGGAAGAAATCATCCAAAAAGTCGCGGGCCAGACGAGGCAAACAAAGCAGGAAGAGAAGGAATAAAAGGAAAAGGAACAACAGGACACCGCCACCGATTTTACCACCGGAGGTAGCTACCTGGTTCTGGCCCGGGATTAACGCAGGCAGTTAGTCCGTACTGCAGCACAGATGATAAGAGTCCCTCAAACATGGTGGCGCAATGTCTTCAGGTTTATCTGCTTCCGTGTTTAGAGAGAAACCCCCAGGCTAACATCTCAAACTTTAACATAATCTCTCCTATAAGAATCAGCTATAAAACCCACCAACAATTCAATAATAATAATAATAATAATAATAATAATAATAATAATAATAATAATGGCCGCACAGTTTGTAATTTATTGTCTTCAGAAAGCATCAGTCAACCTTTCATCAAGCAGGTTTACACTAATCTATATAATAGCAGGTATTTTTCCAGTCATGTTGTCATCATTAGTTCATAATTACTTCATGGCTTTAAGTTCAGTGTAAGACATCAAGTATTTTCACGGATCTGATCCAAGTGAAGTCACAAGGCTGACCTTCCTTACTGGAGAGAGTTTCTTTTTCTGTTTCATTTGCTTTCAGGTTTTGCTGTCATACCTTAATGCACAGCTGAAATCATTTTCTTCTCTCCGGTGGACTGTATAACATTGATTTTTACACCCTGTGCCTCTCAGCTTCCATTAGGGGTGTGAACAGATTTGGTCAAGTCTGTCTAAAGTCGTTCAATTTGTGACTCAAGTGCAATTCAATTCCTCGTCCACGCCTCTGTCATGTTCTTCCCTGTGCAAACGTTTCTAAATTAAATTCAGTTTTAATAATACTCTGTGGTTCCCTGCCTGTGTTCAGAGTTATTTGAGCTGGAGATGCTCACAAGACTAATTTTGAAACAATAGAAAATATGATCCTGCTCGACTGGTCACCACTTTGAGGTTTGATGTGTTAAAGCACTCTACATTTTATTGGTGTAGTGTTTAGTAATTCTACATGTTTTCTGTTTTTTTTACAGGCTGAAGAAGGAAACATTGAATACAAGGTAATTAAGTTTTTATCTTTAAATGTTTTGATTAGGAGTAATTTTGACTTTAAAATGGCATTTTTAACTGCTGAAGCAGCAGAGCAGCTATCAGTATTACAGTTCATTATTATTTTAAGTGGTAATTGTCACTGCCCCAATCATCTTATTGTGTGAATGTTTAAAGGACATATTTTATAATTACAGCAGTTTTTTCATTTTAGTCACTTGTTTCTCACAAAAGTTGTGTTAACTGTCTTGTTCCAAAGTCAAGAAATGCATAAAAATTATAATAAAGACCATTTTATATCATAATTCTACATTAAAAACCCAGCATCAGCATTGGTAGCAAATAGTGAAGCTAAAGTTTTTTTTCGATTATTTTAAACAATTTTACAGTCTGAAAAAAAGTAAAAACATTTATTAAATGTAGTTTCACACATAAAGTGTGCACTCTAAATCATCTTGTTTACATAAAAATGTTTTAATCTACAAGCAGGTAAACAGAAAACAGTTAACATAATCTTTCAGTTTAGATTTAGCCATTATAAGGCAAAAGAATAATTTTGAAAGTCATCAAAAAAGAGTAAAGAATGAGAAATATAAGTATATCTCTTTGGTGATCAGAGAAGCACAATTGAATTCCATTTACCTGCTGCACAGGTTTGTATTTGTTTCTCGTTTTTTTTCCAGTTAAAGCTCGTCAATCCCACTCAGTACCGCTTCGAGCATCTGGCCACGCAGCTGAAGTGGCGCCTGCAGGAGGGCCGCGGTGAGGCCGTGTACCAGATCGGAGTGGAAGACAACGGCCTGCTGGTGGGTCTGACGGAGGCCGACATGAAAGGCTCACTCAAGACGCTAAAGAGAATGGCAGAGAAGTAGGTGACCCCATGACCTCCTTTCATTCGCCTGCTGAAGTTTTATCATAAAACCCCCAAAACATCAACTACCAAGTTGAGAACAAATATTAGTTTCTCTATACAAGTGATTTATAAACTTACAGAAGTCTATTCTCTCAGCCACATGAGCCAGTGTAGGGACATTAGAACTGGTTTTATGTTCTCTATCCTCCTGGTTTTAGTCAGAACAGCTGAATTTCTGTGTCAAGCCGTTCAGTGATTAGAAGTTGTCCGAATAATTTATTAGTCAGACCTATGAAGACACTATTGCTGTAGTCAATGCGATTAAAGATAAACGCCTGGATGAGTTTCTCTAGGTCTTACTGGGAGATTAGTCCTCTAATCCTGGAAATGTTCTTCAGGTGATAGACAGCAGACTTTGTAACTGTCTTTATGTTGCTCTGAAGGTTCAGATCAGAGTTCATCACTACACCCAGATTTCAGGCCTGTGAATTTCTGTTGATTTTGTGGTCCAATATGGTGATCAAGGGGTGAACCTTTTTCAAAAAACTTGGTCAGTATTGGCTCTAACATGCCAGCCTTAAATATTTTTCTTGCAGAACTGAACCAGATAAAATCGAAACACAGATCTGCTTGTTTGAGCTAATTTACCATATAGGAAATATGCTTATGGTAACCATATTACCAGGATAAACAATTTTATTTCTAAAAGATTTTGACCTCTGGAGCCATCACTCCTGAGAGGTGTACACTTCAAGAAGTGTGTTATAATTTATGAAATAATACTTTGTTTTGCTTGTCTTGTTGAAGGGTCGGAGCTGATATAACGCTTCTGCGAGAAAGGGAAGTGGACTATGGCCTGGACAGAAATATCCGGAAAATTGCAGAGGTTCTTGTCCGAAAGGTTCCTGACGATCAGCAGGTGTGTTCTCTGCAACGTTGTGCCTGTAAACATGTCATAATTCTGTATTTCCTGCAAGGTTTGGGCCAAATCTATTTTCATTCCTCAGTTCCTGGACCTGCGTGTGGCCGTGCTGGGAAATGTGGACTCAGGGAAGTCGACCCTGCTGGGCGTCCTGACGCAGGGAGAGTTGGATAACGGCCGAGGTCGAGCTCGGCTAAACCTTTTCAGACACCTGCATGAAATCCAGACGGGACGCACCTCCAGCATCAGCTTTGAAATCTTGGGCTTTAACAGCAAAGGAGAGGTATTCCTCTTACTCAGTGGCTCTTTACAACTTTGGCTAAAACTAAAAAAGAATCAGATAATATTTTTAATAATAACAAACACAGATTTTTCACAGTTTCTTGTTTTATTCCTGCAATATTTGCACTGATGAGGAATGAGACTAAAAAAGAAAAAGACCTAACATCTTTCTGCTGAATTTGATGCTTATCTCTATTTTAAATCCTAAAACTAGAAATAAAATGGTGATTCTTTAAAAACGACAATACATTTCCCATAATGAAGTGGTGTCCAAACTTTATGAACTAAAGTAAAATATTAAATCATTGTAGATACCAAACATAAAAACAAGGTTTTGCACGGTTGTGTTGTCATAACACACGCCCACATTTTCTGACTTTTTGGGGTTGATTGTTTCTTATTTGGGCTGAACGCTTTGTGTTTCAGGAAAAGTAGGTCGGTATTTGTGGTTCTAGTTACTCCAAAGCTAAGACAAATGCAAAAGAAGTCGTTAATAAATGGGAATCTATTTTTTGTACTTTATATTTTTCTAAGATATTATATCTGTAAAAAATTGTGCTCTACAAGATGAAAAAGTGTCCATATGCATCACAGGACTGTTCTCTTGATTTTACTGACACTGGGAAGCTCCAATGCTGGGCAGATATCTACTTCAAAATGTCTGCAACGACTGCTACTTCCTGGATCCTAACGATCCCACTATTCTGCTCAGGTGGTAAACTACAGTGAGTCTCGAACAGCAGAGGAGATCTGTGAGAGCTCATCCAAAATGATCACCTTCATCGACCTGGCAGGTCACCACAAATACCTGAAGACCACCGTCTTCGGTTTAACCAGCTACTGCCCTGACTTTGCCATGCTTGTAGTGAGCGCCAACACCGGCATAGGTGAGCTGCAAACACACCTGGAGAGATAAACAGACAGACAATGGATGAATAACGGATTTCAACTCTTTATCAATCCGTACAGAGAAGACAGGAGTCAAAATGGATTTGACCACATTTACTGTAATAGGCTTCACTTGAAAACACGCTGTCATAAAGATGACGTCACAAAATAGCCGTTACAAAGTAATGGTACAGCCAAAGGCACAAACTGTTAACATCAGCTTATTACAAAAACGGAGTACATTTCTGCCAAAAATTCAGAAATTTTCCAGAAAAAAAATTGGACATTTTTTTGGAACTTGAAAATTTTCAAGACAAAACTCCTGAACATTTTCTGAGTTTCTGAAGTTGAAAATTTTGACTTTTCAAACTCATAATTTTCAAAATTTTATCTATAGAATTTCTGAGTTCTTTCTCGCAAATTTTCACCTCTTCAAAGTCAGAAATCTACAAGTTTATTTCTGTAAATTCAGTTTTTTTAGTGGAAATTTATTCTTCCTTTTTTCTATATTCAAAAAGAGGAGATAGTTTGGCTAACTGAAATAAAATCAATTAGCCAAACTGAAATAAAATCAATTAGCCAAACTGAAATAAAATCAATTAGCCAAACTGGGACAATTAAATCAGATTCAAATTTCTCTAAACATTCCAACAGATATATAATAAGCACTCTAAATTAACAGAAGTATACTTAATAATGCTGCAGCAAACTTACCTTCATCCGTGCCACACAGCACCGTGTGTTCGACACACATGGTGCAGAATAACTTCTAGCATTAAAATGGAAATGAAACAACACTACACTGTGTTCTTAGCTCTGTTGCAGTTGCATTTATTCCTTGTTTGTGGTTTTCTCGCTCAGCGCGTTTCCTCTCTTCTGTGTCCAGCTGGTACAACTCGAGAGCACTTGGGACTGGCCATGGCTCTGAAAGTCCCGATTTTTATTGTAGTCAGTAAAGTGGATCTGTGCTCCCGCGGCACCATGGAGCGAACTGTCCGGCAGCTGGAGCGAGTCCTGAAGCAGCCAGGCTGCAACAAGATTCCCATGGTGGTGATGAACCCTGATGATGCAGTGACTGCAGCGCAGCAGTTCACCCAGTCTGCATGGTGGGTACCAACTTATTGCAAATAGAAGCAGTTCAGCAAATATTTTCATAGACTCAGACATTAAAACTTGATTACGACATATTAGAGCAATGTAGATACAAAAAAGTACAT